>NW_010551012.1:823-44159 GCF_000687285.1 Phaethon lepturus | reverse complement strand
CTACAAATGACACAGGGATGACAGGCTATGAAAATTTCCCATAACAGACCATTCTGTTTCTGGAATATATGTTCATGAATCATACGAAATGACGACTCTGCTTTCAAATGACTATATAAATACCTTATATTACTTATGTTTTCAATTATGATTCCATTCATTTAATCCACTCAAAGAAAAAACAGGATATATACATTCTGTAGAAACAGTCATAAATGCTACCTTGAAATGTCCCATTTCAACCTTTTATTTAAAAGTTCATGTCGACTTTTAAATAGACACCTGTTCCATCTATTTGCATCTACTTGTTTGCCTCTTTATGCACGCATAAACCTCTTTCTATAATAAGCAACTGAACAATGTAGAAGGGTAAACAATAGATTTTAAAGACAGCTAGAATATTATATAAGGCAGCTGCTTTAGCAGTGATTAAGCAAGATTACAAAAAAATTTAAGTAATTATTTGTAAGATGTCAAAAGAGCAGCATTAAGTAACACCTAAAGAGACAAGAGAGGGTTGTCACAATCAGACCGTTATAAACAAGGATATCACACAAAAAAAAGGGAGAATGGAGTCTTAGTACCTTGCTGGTCTATGGGGAAAGAAAAGAAACACACAATGGAATAATGGTCTGAAGCTGCAGTAGTTACATAAACATATCGAGCACTTTCAAAGGCGTAACATTAAATCATGAAAAGAATGCTTGACTTGTTGACCAGGGGATCAGAAGAGTAAGGATAAGATAGCGTTATTTTCATGAGCTAAGGATGACTGCATAACTCCAAAGTGAGGGAATAAAGAAAGCCACAAGTGGGCTGGACTTAGTCATCCTTACCAAATGAAAACAAAGTGCTTTATGTTTATATCACACTAGAGGGTATTTGTAGGGTAATGCAAAATATAAATATTTAGCTGTCCTTGCAATAACTGTTCATGTTATTACCGCAGTTTGGGGAGAGGGGGGAATAAAAATCACGTAATGCAATTGATACAATTCAGCAGTGCCTGTGAGTGTGCGGCAAGTAAGAACTCTCCCTCTTTCCAAGCAGCCGGTTCAGATGACTCCAGTGAATTTTCCTGACATCACCTTCCTTCTTCTTAAAATGAATGTAACATAACCTTATTTTGTGCTGCTCCAGCAGCGCAGGAGTGCCAGAAAGCCCTCCTGTTGGGCAGCTGACCCTCCTTCCATATGGGGAAGCCCCAGGCTGGCAAAGAGCTGGCTCCGTCCCAGGCTCCAGCAGGGTAATAGGTGTAGTCTGTGTGAAAGCAAGCATGCCTGAGAGGTGCGGGGCTCCGCTGCTCCCCAAGCAGTTCCCTCACTGCCCTAATCACGCAATGGCAAGGCAAGGCAGGCATCCAAACCATCATTACTAAGTGTACCTGAGGATTTACGTCAATATATCTGCACCAAAACAACCTAGACACAAACCTACAATAACTCATTAAATAAAAAGCTAAATATATCCAGTTCTGTTCTCACTATCAGGCATGTTATGCCCACTGCACTGGACCCCTGGCTATAAAAACATATAAAAATTCAGCCTAGCTCTTTCAGAACTTGGCAAAACCTTGTTTGTATTTTATCTGTAATTTCTCACTATACACTTATCCTTCCTATGAAAGTATTATTTTATGTTTAGAAAGCATCATCCATTTTAGGTCTCAAAATACTTTACACATGTTGATAAATAAGTATCTACAAAACCTCAATAATGTGGTAAAGTATTAAGGCCATTTTGTCTTTTTGTAAACTGAGGCCCAACCAACTGACTTTTCTAAGGTCCCACAAGAAGACTTAGGAGTTTAACTCCCTAATCCCAGTCTTCTATATTAAAAACACACGAGCTAAAAAAACCTTTAGGTTTTTTGCTAGCAATACAAAACATTTTCCAGTGTGTTACCATCTTTCTGCATGTAGTATCAGGTAATATGGGCATGCAGCCTCACTGTTTTTTTCCAAGTCACAAATGATGAAAGGGTAAAACCCATACAAAAAATTAGGAAAATACACTTAGCAGCCAACACAAGCAACACATAGGAAGTGCTGTAGGCAATTGGGTTTAGAAGTATAAACATCACATTAGTAGACCCATGAGATAGCATGATGTAGCCACACCTGGAGAGTCACTCTCCTGTTCCCCTCCCAATCCACTAATGAAAACAAGTCTGAAGCCAAAATGTGAAGATTCAACTGTACAACACCATTTTTAGTCTCAAAGGCTAACTACATCAAACAGACATAAAATAAGCTGGATTGACTGCAGCCAAAATATGTTTCCACTTGAAACAAGATCGAGGTCTGCCTAGAAGACCTTGGGATTTTACTAGATGCTGTAAATCTGTTCAGCAGCTGTGGGTGGCACCAGTTTCACAATAAACTGGACTATGGAATAAGTAGGAAAAGTCCTAGGTAAAATAACTGAAAGCTGAACAATGGAACAATCATCAATCATTCATGGTTCTTTCCTGTAGGAAACATGTGCCCCTATTATCTGGATGCCGTGGTGAAATATTCACATTAGTATCTGGCTCACAAAATACCAAGCATTTTCATTAGCTAATTATCTCTTTAAAAAAAAAAGGCAAAAAACCCACACCCCACCCCACAACAACTTTTTTCCCAAGAAAACTGGTAAGTAACAACCAGTTAAATTAAAAAAACAACCACCAAAACAGAAAATGCTCTAAATATTAGATTGCATAACAAAAGTAAATGTCTATATTCCTTTAACTCTGTGCATCCACAGGTCTCCAGCAGTTGCTCTAACTAAAGGTTGGCAAATTAATCCTAAGAGACTGTTGGTGAGGCCAGGGGCACACAGCAATGCAGACAGTGGAAACTCACCTGTGGGTGCTCCACCCAAATCATAATACAATTTATCCTAATACAGGAAAGGCAAACCAGCCTTCAGCTTGTGGCCTGTATTAACCTCAAAGCCACACAAACTACTGCAACAAAGAATCCCACTACAGGGGCCATGTCTAATTGAAACTATTTGAAGAAAGTTGAGTGTTTGATCCTAATAAGGCACTAGCTCACTGAGCACATTCCAGCAAGAACCTTACAGTTGGTGATTCAGTCACCCAGGGGATTGCAAAATACATATTTTTCCAGTCACATCCCTACAAATATCACTGACTGTAGAAGAGAAACCCCTTATGAGGCTGCTACTAGAGCTAAGGCCCACTTCTGCATCCCTTTTACAAGCCATCCTCTGCTCATCTCTTCCTCCTCGCTACATATTCCCACCCTTCCAGCTCTTGCAGAGTAATTTCACATGTCACAAGTACTTAACCTGGTTCTGTCAGAATTATCTGAAGTATTACTATCTGTTTCTAAGCTAGTATGGGTTGTTTTAGCAGAACCAGAGTAGAAAGCAACTACATACAAAATCACACCCGCCTGCATATCTGGAGGAGGAGGAGGAGGGAAAAGGCAGAGACCAAGGAGAAGCAGGCTGGGATAACAATACCTTAATCTGGCTCAGGCTCCATTTCATCTGATCACAGTCTCAGTAGCACTGCTTAGTGAAAGGTGGAGCTTCTGTGAAGATTTCCAAGCACAGTTCTTTATTTATCTGGCTAGAGTAACAATCCTGAGCTTGGGCTGAATAAATCATGGCCAAAAAAAAAAGGGAACTCAAAATACCTCTGCAGTTGTGAAAAGAATGCATATTATACATATGGTTCCCTAAAAGGAAAAGAAAACAAACCAAAACCAAAGATAAGCATATAATTCAAGCTCAGCAAAAAAATTGTCTATTGGGCAGCTGTGACAAGTTCAGAAGAAATAATGCATGATTTCAAAATACTACTTTTCAGTGCGATTCCTCACACAGAAATTCCTCAATTGCTTTCAGTGCATGCAAAAGAAAAAAAAAATGCTGTCAACATAACTAGTGCCAGAGAGCTGAAATTTTGAAGATGATCACCAACCTGGTAATGTAGTTTTCCAAACCATTAGGAGAATGTTATGGATCAACTCCGGAACATGCAGTCTGTCTAATCCGCTTACATCCTCCAACATGGATTTAGAAGTCACACAGACTCCAAACACCCAATTCTGCCACAGCAAACTGCATCCAAGATTACAACTGGCCTTTTTGATTTGTTGCCAGTAGCACAGGTTCCTACTCTGCACTTTTTATTTATTAGTATTTTTCAAACAGAAAGCAGTCATACCAATAAAGATGTGCTTTCTATGGCCACAATCCTCCCTAAAAAGTACCCATGACATGGAACGCCTTCAAAAAGGTGTCAGATGCAATTTGGGTAACTTAAGGAGATGTGAGGGATCCTTGATAGGACTGTAACTTGTATGCTCCACAGTCCTCAGTCTCCTCTAGAGGGAGTCCACTAGCTGCTCCAAGGACACTCTACAAAAAAAATCTTTGGAGTTCATTCTGCCTTTGTTTCTTTGACTTTTCCTCTGAAGGAGCTGCATGATTTTGGGGAATGGGGCTCATTACCAGATTTGTATTTCTTCAGAAGTTACATACCAGTAAGCCTTTTGCATTAACCTCATCCTTATTTGGCCTCAAACAGGCAGCTTTACTATCACAAAGACAAGTAGATCTAACAATATATGTGGATTGAAACAATGGCCTATTCACCAAGAACCACACTCAGATGCCACTTTGAGAAAATTTTAAGGCTCAACTTATGAAGGATTCATTCCAGAGCTGTACATGTTGCAACAGACAGAAGAGATCATCCTTTGAAAGCTGAGCTGAATGTTAAGTACATCCCATCATGGCAAGAGAAAGTGTTCTTCCCTATATTGAAAAGAGTTGACGACTCCACCATTTCAAATCTGAAAAATCAGACCTTAATCTAGTCTTACCAAGCACAAACTTCATGTGGTCAGACTGTTGTCTTCTCTGATCATGCTGGAATGGAGGGAGTTAGGTTAGAAGGACTCAAAAAATAAGATCATTCTTTTTCAAAGAGGAGTGTGTATTTGTTTCCCTGATGCAGCACAAAGATATGAATGACCATGCTTGACTGCTCAGTGCAATACTTTGTTAACATATTTGACATATAGGTTAAAATAGTTGTATATCTGTTTAAGATACACAGATACCTAGTACTGAAAGAAAATTGCAATAGAAAGAAAACATTGAAAATTCTTCAACAGTTGGACTCCTTTTCCTTTCTTGTTAGCAAGTAAAAACATTTTAGAGACCAGAGAAAAAAATCTCAAATCAGAGCAGGGAATGCAACAGCAGTTTGAGAATCGCTACTTAAATCAGCAATTCCTGTCCTTACTCTATGTACAAAGTAATCCACTACTTCTCTATAGCAGTACCAGACTACTTAACTTCCTATGCTGGCCAATAAAAACTACAGTCAAGGCTCCTCCTCACTTTCATTCATTCAATTTTTACTTCGGAAACAGTGGCCTTAGAGTGTCTAGAGTGTCTGTTCTTCTTATGCCATTTACTATGGAGGATATAACTTGTGGAAGAAAATAAAAAGGTACTTTACTTTCCCCTGTAGGTGCATAAGGCAAGCAATGACCTAGTCCTACATATGCTGTATATTACAAAGCTGTTATGCTCGCTCTAAGAGTCTTTTTTTTTTTTAACACCATATGGTACTATTTATCTTTGTGGGTACAAATAAAAATAAAGACTTCTTGAAACCACATTTGATTTATTCCTGACCACTGTAAAATCAGTAATAGAATACACTGTCAAACCACTGGTATGGAATGTGAATAATGTCTATACTGCATTCTGACTTCCCTCTCTGTCTCACAAAAACACACACACACCCCCCTACATTAAAGAATGTGAGGCAAGAAGAAAGAGTCATGCTGAAGTTAGGATTCACTATTTGCAGCTGTTGCAAACACCAACTACCCAAGCAAGGTTCACAGATTCAGGTGTTCTAACAGAAGGTCTCAAGGCATTGACAACAATGGGCCAGAGGACAACAAAAGCTAGAAACATCCTAGAGAAAAAAACATAGCTTTCCAAAAAGCCAAAGAAGTGAATTAGTATTTTGACACAAGGTACCGCAATGGCTGGCCAATTAACAGTACCACCTAGGTTATCAGCAGTTACTATCCAGAAGAATGAGGAAGTTGGGGAACAAAAGCACCAAAAACCATACTTAAAGCAAGGTGCTTACTCTTCAAGTATTTACCAGTCTGAAAGTGTTTTCAGAATTAGACCCTACTATTAAGGTTCTTCACCAAGGTAGCAAACTACTCAGGAATCCACAATATTTTAAACCTCTGTAACTGAATATTCATATTATCCCAAAGTGCTTAGATCGCTTCAAATGGACACATGGGAAATTTGTGATGCTCAACTTGTGGTTAGTTACTAATGCAGCAACATTTTGCATTAATGAAACTCCTGATGTGCATTAATTACTGTACTGGCTTGTAAGACATTTTTGTGCCTATTAGTTCACTATTATGTAGAATAAAAATAATCATGTATGACTTGTGTGCGTAGGGAAATGTAAGCCACAGCTCATCTGAATTTAGAAAAAACAGACTATATTAAGAAACGATGCAGTTTCTCACCACCGTCTCTCAAGCATGAGAATATGCCGTTAACAAAAACACATCAGCACATCTGCATTCCTAGAAATGAACTTACCTTGGAGTCCCTAGAAATCGCTGTGATCTCAGTTGTTCAGCCACATACAAAGACGCTGCTGTTGCCAGTAGTTCTCTTCTTTCAAGATCTGTCAACTTGTGTCCTAGTTTTCAAAAAATAGTTAAAAAAAATTAGATACTGGAGACCACCACAGACACTAAAAGTAACAAGTACCAGTGAAGACAGTGTTCAGTTCTCATACATGAAATCTAAATTTTTTCCCCTAAATTAAGATGAGGCGCAGCAGAGCAGATGCTCCAAGTTTCAGAGTTTAAATTGCATGTTTTCATACAGATCAGCCCGACTGCTAACACTGGTATCTCTGTTAAAAACAATTTGACAACCAAAAGAAAAAAACTGAACGATGCTGCAGCATCTTGTTTTCGTTACTGAAATGTCACTGGTTGACATATTGTGCCTCATGCTGGTAAGGAATCCATCTGTACATTAGAACTTACTCAAAATATATAGCATTCTTTCTCAGTACTCTACCTTGCAAAGGCTACAGATTTTCCAAGCAAAAGGGATAACACAACAACATAAACCCCAGAAACAAATGTGGATAAAACTGCTTGTCAGCCCTGGGTCATTTAGTGCCATTTGTGTAATCATTAGTTTGTGACTAATGGAGTCAAAGTCATGCTTGGCACTTCATTAGCAGAAAATGGTGTACAATCTGAAGGCAGGCAAGCTAATAAAGGTTTGGACAAAAAAGTGGAAACCAGGGAGATTGAAAGCAGGTCTTCTCCCAACCTGGTCTTGTTCCAGAAAGTGAAGTTAATTAGAAATCCAATTATCCATTCAGCAGGCTGACAGAGCACAGTGACAGAACTCTGCCTGTCAGAACCTTTTGGTCAGACACTGCACAACACAGATTTGGTATGAGAAGCTGGCAAATAGGTGGCCAAGACTGGTGTAACCAGAGAAACAGAACAGTCAAAACTGATGTGAGAAAGAGCAAAAGGACAAGTAAAGCAGTCGGTCCGTAAGGCAGTGGCAGGAAGTTAAGTTGACGTAGAAGAGGACAAGAAGTGCAAGATGAATTGTCATGGAGAGGCAAACTTTATCCTCATAAGAGAGATTTCAGACAGATGAAAGCAAGGGTATTTCAAAAGCCAGGAGTGGAAAAGGCAATAAAGTTACAAAAAAAGTAAGGTTGCAAGATTTAGCTGAATGCCGTTACAACAGAGCTCTCAAAGTGCTTTATGCAGCTGCTGTCTGCCTCAGCAGACCTTGATGTGTACATATCACAGCAAATGCCATCATCCATGGCAAGTACAGATTCACATGAAGGAATGGGGGAAGAGGTGGGGAAGGGGTTCAGAAGGCTGTGGGTGCCCCATTTGCTTCCAGTCTTGCAGCAGAGAAATGGTTACACAGCTCCATTCTACATCTCCACTCTCCCACCACCTCAGTACTACTGCATGTAATGCTAATTCACACTCCCCAGTACTGGTCAGTAGCGAGTAACAATTTCTATCAGTAGCATAAAAGAAGACTAACACGATCCTCAAGAAAAGCCAGAATGAAGACGTCTGAAAAGGACTGGAGCAAACTTTACAGTAACAAGTGCACAATTTCAAAACAGGATGTCTTCTTGCACAGGATCCACCATTCCATGGAGCACATTAAACATGAATAAGTAAAGAGGCTGCTTAGAGTCCACCTCAGCAATGCAATCATGTCACAGTGATGGAAACACACTCATCACAGTTCCAGCTACCAGTACAGAAGAGCTGTCACAGGCCAAAAAATGTAAATTTAAAAATAACAAAAGCCACCAAATCTGCATCAATTTATTTTTAATTTAGTCCATATTAACTTATTCTGGCTAAAGATTACTGCAACCTCCTTTGCCCAGTATTTATTTTTTATTTTCCTTGAAATGGAAACTGTCTTCACTAACAAACGTGTGCAGAAATACAAATGCTGAAAGGTTGAGGAACTGGCTTGAGAAACAAACTTGATCTTTCCCTTGGCAGTTATTAGAAAAACTGACTGCAAAGTGAAAGTCAAAAAATGCTGAACTTTAGTACTATCTGTGTATATATGCACACACATACATGTATATATAAGCCCTATATAATTACACAATGCAATAACATCAACTATCTGGCTCTAAAATGTGCCTGTTTTCCAATTGTTTACACACAGTGAAGAAGCTCCGAGATCATCTTTCCCAAATGCTGTATCTAAAATTAATCATTTGTTTACAAAGATACATTGGGAAATTATCTTAAAACCTTTGCTTTTCAGTCACCCTGCCTAACAAGTCTGTGTGACAAAAACTGCATGTTCCCACCTGCTCCAACACACACTGGTAGTATCAACTCATATAAAGGAACAAGGTAAAACTAGAAAGATCACAATTTGAAGGTTTTACTGCATGACCTTCATCTTGGATGAAATCAATAACTGCTTTTGCACTTGCTGTGCTGCAAAAACTACTGTCTTCCCTGTATCTTCAATGAAAGTCAAACTCCAAACAGGGAACAAAGGTCAATAATTTGAAACAGGTTAACAACCGATCAAGAGCTACATTCACCTCTTCATTATCACCAACAAAAAAAAAAGGTTTATCCACTTTCTCTCTTTGTCACTATTTGCATTAGTTGTGGCACAGACATGGCAGGCAGAAAACCAGTCATGACTGTGGTATCAAAAGTAGGCATTTATATTTATTTTCTTAAATCTGGGATATAATATAAACTCTTAACAAGAACATACCAAAATTAGGTTTTGGTCTTTGGCAAGTCTACCACAGAATGTCCTTAGCATAACTTTGGAGGCATACATCAAAAGCTTGATTAAAGGCTGCTTTCTAAGGATAGCAATTTACGTTTATTATACAAGACAGACTGCTGTCAGTACCATCTTAGTTCTCTGAACTCCAGCCCCATTTCCCTCGCCTTCTGCTCTTGCTCTGCTGCTACAGTCAGCAGAATTTTAAACAGTTTTAAAGTTAAACTTTCAATTACATTACTATATTTGGAAACACACAAGTGCACCAGAAACAAAGTGCTACCTTTGTTTCACTTCAAGTCTTATTCTACCTTACAAGCCACCCCTCAGGATTTCAGTTAGATGTCTTGAGGTATAAGTTAATATTCACCATCAAAAATATATAACAACACAGCCTTTCATGTTCACCATGCAGAAGATTGATCTGAAAAGTAACAAAGCTACCTCTGGGGCATTTGTCCAAGTGCTGCCTTGATAGGGAGTGAAAGGAGTAAGTAGCAAAGGTTCCCCAGCTTCCAACATGGAAGTTCCATCATTGCGCTCTCCTACTCTCATCACTGCAGACTCTTGGCCTACACAAAGATTTCATCTCTAACAAAATGCAAACCAGTTCCCAGATTTTTCTGCTCATCCTAGCATCTACTTTTGCATTATCACTAACATCACTGAGCTGAATTATATAAGGTGAACATAAAACAGGACTAATGGCTATAAAATTAAGTAACAACTGGAGGAGTAGAAGGACTGTCATTCATGTTACTTAAAACTAGACCACATGCATCTATTACTACTAAATGACAGAACCCTGGTCGGAAGGAAGACAAGAAAAAAGTATTTCTCTCTCATTTCCCTGATGTTATGATTGCTTAAATCAATATTATCCCAGTATCCCCCAAGCTGAGTCAAAAAGGTTCATGCAATTACTTTACATAACCAACTTCAAATTAAATTACATAAAAGGTCATATTTCCCATAACAGCCTCATTTGCATTTTGTCCTAGAAATGTGTTTCCTACTATCAATTACAGGCAAAAAAAAAAAAGCAACAAACAAACTAAAAAAACCCTGGTTATATGCCTGGGTCTGTTACTTAATACTTGAAAAGTGACTGTTTTCTGATTGAGAAGAATAAAACTTAAAAGCAAAATGGGTAAGATAGAAAGTACAATGCATAATTCGATCCATACCAATGCAGGCAATGTTTATATCATTCTTAGACTCTGTTTTGGCTCAAGTTTTTCCCCAATGGATTTTTGAAGTTGACCATTACAGATGGCATGTATACCAAAGTAGGCTGAGGCAGAAAACAAAGTTGGATTTTATTGGAGGCTTTTATTTCTTCTGAAATCCAGCAGAGCTTTGCTCCACCCGACAGACAATATCATCTGCGTATGCAATCTCAAACCATTCAGAAGCATGAAGAAACGTGTCTCTCAAAGAGCTTGTGATCACTTATAAGATGGATGCTATAGCATAGAGAAAGGAAATCTCTACTATTGTGAACTATAAAGGGATTGGTGACAGATCAAGAAATGTTTCTTGGCCTCACTTGTCAGAAAGAAGAAAGTCAAGTAAGCTACCTGTTAAGTCATTTTTTTATAATTCAGTAGCTTCATAAAATGAAGGCAAATATTAGATTCCAGTGTGGAGAAGACGAATGGAATTAACAGCAACCATCCTCTGCCTTCTAACAGTAACACAGTCAGGGGAAGCTGCATTCCCCTCTCCCATTTAAGTCTCCAGACTTAAATTTAAAAGTCGTATCTGTAGTCCCAATTCACCTAAAAAAATGCTTTTGCTCAAAACAGAATGATGGAGTGACTGAGGTTTGAGGGACCTTGTGAGATCTTTAGTTTATTCAATGTGCCCCTGTTTCCCACCAAGCAATCTCAACATCAAATTCAGACCAGGTTGCTCAGATTTGTGCAGTCAGGTCTTGAAAATCTCCAACTTATGACCACTGCCTCTAGTTCTGCTGCTGTGAAACTCAAGAGCCTGCCTTCATCTCCTTGGGAACCCCCTCAGAGGTACAAGGCAGCTGCCATTAAGTCCACCCTAAGCTTTCTTGTTTCCAGACTAAACAAGCTGGAAACCTGAGTTTCCAGACTAACCAAGCCTGTTTCTCCCAGCCTCTCCTCACAGGTCTTCTGTTCCAACCTCACCACCCTGGTGGCCCTTTGCTAGACTCAAGTTTATTGTCATCCTTCTTATATGCGTGAGGAGGCTAAAACTGGACACAGTATGCCAGAGGTGGTTTAGTAACTGTTGAGTAAAGCTGAGTAATCATTTCCTCCAACCCACATAATTACGCCAAACACAATGTATCTGAAAGCCTTCACCTCATACAGTCTTTGGAGCCAATACACAACTGTAGGAAAGAGATAGGTGCTTCCTCTTTCTTCCTTTCTGTATGAGAAATCAGTTAATATAAAGGATTGTCCATCAGAACTTCTATTCTTCCTCTCCACCCAAATGAGGTAAACATACTAGAAGACAGGAAGCAAAGGATTCTTTTTCCTTTTTCCCTGTTTTGGTATGACTTTTGCAACAACCTCTTGGAAAATGCTCCATTTCTCATTTGTGCAGTATGTCTCTCCCAAAAAGACTGACCAAGCATTTGAGACATCATTAAATAACCAGGAGAAGTGGACCATTAAAAAAAACCCCTCGATATTAAAACGGATATCCAGGAAAAGGTTAACTGTGAAGCAGACCGAACCCCAAAGAATGACCCAACAAATAGGGTACTAACCTAAGGATCCTTGAGTTTAATTTGTCATTTGTCAAAGACACCTCTGGGATCTTTGTGAAAATAGAGATACTTTCTGTGCTCATAAAATAGGTATAATAGATAGTATATTCCTTTCTCACCAGGCAGGTTAGGAAGTACAAAGGCATCCCAGGATGCTTAGAAGCTGTAGAAGGACATCTCGCCTGACAATACTCTATATAGTAGTATGGGCTACTCCTGCATGCTGGGCAAACATTTTTATTCTGTGAGCAAAGTGCTTGGAAGCCACTCTAAGACAGATGTATTTGTGTCACCTGACCTAATCAGTGTTGCTGCACCCACCTTCAGATTCACACTCCTCCCAAAACATGCATGTGTGCTCAGAGCAATAAGCTGAGCCAGCTGACCCACTGCCAGCCAGCATTCTAGCCATCATCCCTCGGATGGACAACAAAAAGGTATGACAGCAGCTGTTTTCCCACACCAATCATACCCTGAGCAAGGTTAGTTTTAGCACAGCAATATTTTAAAATAACTTGCAATAAACAAACTGGTTTTGTTAATGAATGCTTATTTAAAGAAGGGAAGAAAGAGTTAAACCCTCATCATGAAAATTACTAAACATTCTGGTTCTACATGTAATTTGAAGTGGGCATCACAGGTTAATGGAAGAGTTGCCAAGATATTTCTAATAATTTTTTTCTTTGCTTATAGTAAAAGCCTTCTAATAAAGGACTTCTAATGAAACCCTTGAAAATGAGAGTGGAAAACAAAGCATCTCTTATTAACTTCAGTATTACTTAAGAGTAAAAGAAGTAAATATTTATATTTGAAGAAAAATGCACATAAGAAATGGGCCAGTACTTCATGCAATCCCCAGAAAGAACACAACTGACATTCATTACTTACAATGTCAACCAGAGGCAACTGTGTAGTTTACAAAAGAAACACGCTGGATTGTGCTCAAGCATTACTATAGCACACATCTTCATCGAAGTTCTTTTATTTCTTAGGTTTTCCAAATTTAAAACACTTCTGGTATGGATTTCAACTGCTAACAACAGCACATATTTCTAGGTATTTCCAAATCCACTTTGACTACACATTGCTCTAATTTTTCACATTATCCCACATCATCTTTTACAGCTACACATCTTTTACAAACAACATTAAGTTATATGAAGCTACTTCATTTTCAAATCCTCCTAGCAAAATTTACCTTGGATATTTATATAAAAAAGTTCGTTGAAGTGAGTAGAGAACTTACATTGCATAAGTTAATTTGCTTTTGTTTCTCTTGCTGAGCTTCTACCCATCATCTGCCCACCACCCTTGCTTGCCTTCAACAGTTCCTATTTGAGTCTTTGCATCTGCAGAAATATTTTTCAACAGGTACTTAAAAAAACTATCCTCTAATTCAACTCACTATTTTTTAAGCCAGAAGGGTCTGATCCAGAGCTAGCTACATCATTAAAAGGGCTCTCAATTGCTTCAGTGAACTTTGAATCACTATTCATGAAAAAAGTATTCTTGACTTGAAACACAAATGTTTTGTAATAACAGTACCTGCATTTTTTTCATCTTTAAGAAGGCTAGTGTATGCTTGTATTTGATACACAGAAGGAGAAGGGCAAGACTTTTCATACTGCAGGAACAAAGTCTAGTCATTTCACATATGCGTGTCCAGAGAAGGGCAACAAAACTGGTGAGGGGTCTGGAGAACAAGTCTTATGAGGAGCGGCTGAAGGAACTGGGGTTGTTTAGTCTGGAGAAGAGGAGGCTGAGGGGAGACCTTATCGCTCTCTACAACTGCCTGAAAGGAGGTTGTAGGGAGGTGGATGTTGGTCTCTTCTCCCAAGTAACTAGCAACAGGACGGGAGGAAATGGCCTCAAGTTGCGCCAGGGGAGGTTTAGATTGGATATTAGGAAAAATTTCTTTACAGAGAGAATGGTCAAGCATTGGAACAGGCTGCTCAGGAAGGTGGTGGAGTCACCATCACTGGAAGTGTTCAAAAAACATGTAGACGTGGCACTTCGGGACATGGTTTAGTGTGTTGGGTGGTGTTGGGTTGATGGTTGAATTTGATGATCTTAGAGGTCTTTTTCCAACCTTAATGATTCTATGATACTAGCTCTTCTTGTGTCTAGAGCAAAAGTTTATCTTTAAGAATCTGTTAATACAATATTGCTGTTTACCTCAGACTGCAACACTAATCAGCTATTTGCATCAGTGTGTATATGCACACAAATGTGTGCATAAGCAGTTCAAGTCAGATGACCCCAAAACAAATTTGTCATCCTGCAATTTGTGGACCAACAAGTAATTATGTGATTATATAAAGGTTAAGACTGCAATATAAAATTTAAAACAAGAATCAAAGAACAAGACAAGAGTGCCTTTCCATAGTCAAAAATACAAAGAAAGGGTCTCCTCCTGGGTAGGCAAAACCTATCCCAGCTTCTTACAAGTGACCAAGGGCCCCAACAGACACATTATCACAAATAAGGGTAGAACTGTTCATGTTTTTATTGTTCCCAGTTGTGCGTCAGGTGAGGCTGCCTTTCCACAACATGGTATAAACCTATCTAACATCTTGCATCCTCATCTTTCTCCTCCATTCCCTTCTCCCCATTCCTAGCTTGCCACTCACTTTGCACATCTGGTGAAGTTCACCAGATTCCTTCATGAGCTAAGTCAAGCCAAGAACTCTAAAAAAATTACCCCACAAAAGCAGCAACAACAAAAAAACCCACAGTTTTATGTTGGTTTAGGGAACTGAATCCACTCAGGAAAAGGATGGAAAAGTCCCAGAACCATCAAAGAGATAGGACATGGAATTCTGTACTGAAGTGTTGCAGAAGGGAGACAGACCAGATAATCAGCAGCACTAAGCCTTCAGAGCAGAGCAGAGCAGAGAATCCTCCAGTCTAAGCTGGATGAAAGCCAGCTAAGTTACATGAAGATTAGGTAAGTACACCTTAGCAAAGACAACAAAGGAACATTTGAGCTTCAATCATTACAAGCTTACTGCCACCCAAGGTGACTAATTCCTATTGCTTTGGTTGCAGCCAGGAGCCACTAACAAGCTGGATGCGTTAATTCCACATGTAGGATTGTATCACAGAGTTACCAATTACATCATGATATAAAGTAGTTCTGCGGATGAATACTCTTTGCACTAAACTCACACACCAAGTCCTGAGGTAAGAAAAATCTGTTCTGCTCCTTAATGAGATTGGAATTTGGCAAGGTGCCAGTTTTGTCCAGTGACTGCCAATCTGGCAGTGTTGTCTCCAAAGGGGAGATGAGGATTCTGCCACGTTGGATTAATGATGAATGCAGGAGAAAGGAATCTCCATAAGATTCATAAAGGACCCATGAGTGATAAGCTATAAACATTGTCTTTTTTTTGATAGGGAAGAGGTTCTGCCTGATGCAAGCCAGCTGAGGTGCGAGGCCTCTGTGGAAGGACTGAGTCTCTGACCACACAGGTCAAGAAAGCATCTACAGCAGACTGGCTAATAGAGAAGACAACCTTTTACAATTTGATCCTTGTGAAAGGAATCCAAATCTATTCGTTTACTTACATTTCTCTACTAGCTGTTGTTACGCATTTTTGAAACTGAATTGTTTGGGATGTTGTAAAGAAACATTTGTGTTTATGTTAACCTAGTGTATGAGTTAATAATTTCAAGGTGACACCCATCACTGTGTGTAATGAGTATTAAGATCAGGTTACTGAAATACTCTGATAAAATGCCATATTCTCCAGACAATGACACAGTAAATACAAAGGGTACCAACAGGTGATGCTAAAGATGCTGCAGAAATTCGCTGGAGAAGCAACTGTGTTGAGTAAAGAGAAATCTTATCTTCAGTTAACAGTAGGAACATTGTCTGTAATGAAGCACAATAGCATGGTAGAGTTGAATTGATGTTTATTTTATTGATTAAAAATTGATGATATTTGATATCACCTACAAATTGTTTTTCTTGACTTTGGATGTACTTCATTTACTATTTTGTCTCTAGAAATATGTATTTTGCCGCCTTGAAAGTAACGAAAGTCACTGTTTCAATTACATTATGCATTATTTAAAAACTCTAATTGCATGTATGCACAGATATATTTGAGAAAAAAGTAAGGACTGATTGGGGAACATGTCAGTCTATAAATATAAAGGAGTAATAATCAGAAACAACACCTCTCAAGAAAAAAAAAAAACAACCAACAAAAAATATTCCCAAATGGAACAAACCTTTAAAACCATCAGGATAGACTTCAGGAAGGAATTTAGTGCTAATGTCTCCTTGAACAAAGCGTGGATGGATGATCACTTCTCGCAGTAAAGAAATATTGTGAGCCACACCTGGAAAGAAAACACCAATACAAAATCAGGTATAGGAATCAACTTGTAAAACTACAAGCTCTAATCTTTGTAGAATAAATACTTGTTCACAACTTAAGAGACCATAGAAGTGATGTAATTAATGCAGACATACCAGTTTTGTTCCACTCCTGCCTTAAGACACTCTCCTTAAACACTCAGTTTAAATTAAGTAAACTCTCCAAATTTCCACCTCACCAAGCCAAACTCAAACACCTAGTTAAGTCAATGACAGCAAGCACAACCAAGAGACTTTTGGTTCAGTCCTAGCAGATGTAGGCAAGACCAGAGCTATGTCCTTGAAATGATGGATTGGTCATGACCATAAGTATCAGCCCAATTCCAGTGAACCCTGGACCACCTTCCTTGTCATCCTGCCACCTGACATGTGCACACTCCTGGCGAAGATATGCGCCATGTTACACCCTGATCACAGTAATGAAAGATAGTAAAAAGTTTTATCACTTATATGTAAGAAATGATAAAAATGTTATGAAGTAAGTCATGAGAGACTCCTGTGGAACTTAAAAAACAAAGATATTTATTGCTTGCTCATATATACCTTTATCCAACCTTGTCTGGCCCGTTCTTTTATCAAATGTACCATTCCACAACACTGCTAGGCATATTTTTTTAGAATTCTTTAATTAAAAAATTATTTATCATAGAGCCCTTAGAGTCACCTTCGTCCTTTAAATTCTTTGAATATGATAAATTTTTTCTTCTTTTCTGAATTTCTTCATCTCCTTTCATTCTACTTCGCAGCCTGACTCCTCTTGGTTTTGGGTTGGTTTTTTTTTTTTTCGTATTTTTCTGTCCCTTCTTTTCCTCTGCTTTTTGTGCCAGTGAAGAAAGACAACTTCAAACAAATGCAATCTAAAGCTACACAGCTGAAAGGACACTGCCGGTGTCAGTCCGGTACTTGCACAGAAAACAGTTAAGTCCTCTGCCCCCTCCTTACAGACAAGTAAAAGATTAACTTTTTTTCTCAGAGAGGAAACGAATAAACCATATCCCGTTTCCAGCATAGGCTGGAAAAAACATAGTCAGGAGTAGATGTCAGCACAAGATATGTATTCAGGGTAGTTAACACTGGAAAAAGATTGCCTAAGGGAAAGATTCTGGAGTCACTGAGAACATTTAAAAACAGCTTAAAGAAACACCTGTCAGGATGCGAATATAGTTGGTATACCTTAGTTCAGGCAGCGGGACCAGATGACTTTCTGAAATCCTTCAAGCTTTATTTTTCTTTGAATTTAATGTGGCTGCATAACTAAGTTAGTAACTTAACGCTAAACCACACTTTGATAGAAGTATTTGCAGTTTAGCACCAAATATGATGATCACTAAAAGTCATTTCACTGAAATACTAAATACAAAGAAGTCTTTATAGAAGGTTGGAGAGGAAAGGAGGTGCAAAAAAAATCCCTGTGGAAAAAAATTTCCAATTTAAATTATCTTCTACCTACTGCACTCTAAACAATTTTCAGAGAGAAGATAAATTCTCTTTTGAGAGTAGCACACCAGTTACCTCTGGAAAGGAGTTTCAGGTTATGCAGGCAAGAGAAAAACACTATCTTTATTTCAACTCTCTTCTCAATTTTGGAAAGAGACTGTTACAGAAAATTTAAAGAGCCAGGACAGTTCAATCCCAACATGACTAGAGAATAACACTGCCTCATAAACATTAATATTTCTTAAGAGAAGCCAAAATAAACATGCAATTCAGGAGCAAAAGCGTCAAGTGTTGGCTGCAGCTGTTGCATCCATTCCAGGTACAGATAAATGAGGAAGCTGCTCATACGAAAGAGGTTATCCAACCTCAGCGGTGTGGCGTGCATGTTCTCACCCTTCAGGAAATACAAAGTAATTCACATTCTTTCCTCTCAGTGTCAGAGGGACAGGCAACTCCAAATCACATTGCATTTGGCAGGTCACATGAACTTTGGTGTTAAGTGCGCACCATGAAGTATAAAATGCAGAGCACATCAAACAAGTTTATCTTGTAACAATTTTTCTGTGTATCCATATATCTTGTAAAGCACAAGATTCTGAACTTCAACTTCAGATATTTTTACTTAAAAGTTGTTATGATTAATAAAGTGATGACAGTGACACAAAGCTATTTGCACATTTTTTCTAATAGCTCTAGTTTAAAATAACATGCATAAGAATGCATTGTAAACTCAGGTCACTCAACTGTAAATTAAGCTATTTGGATTTTTTTTTCCCTATCGAGATCTCACCAAAGCCAAGACACTAGCAGTACAGCAACTGGAAATTGCTAGGGCTACCAAAGGAGATTCTTTTCTGCTCCTCCTTCTTTTCCCTTTGTGTTTTTCCTGTTTAGAAGCATGCATGAATAACATTCTCGTTATTTTAGATGCAGACCAGTTCAAACAGTTTCAAAGCTTTTTTCCCCTACAGTCTGCTTCTGGTGTGAATTTTCAAGCTCTCTGTGTGGCCATCACTGAAACCACTTTCAACAGAGAGTCAGACTCAGCCTCATTGAATTACGAAGTCATAGCTTTAAAGACTAGTTCATGAGCCGTTAAGCAGCACATTATACAATCAGTTCAATGATGACAAGATAAAATTTGACCATTTGATTAAAAGAGGATCAGCCTTCTCGCTGTCTGTGACCTAGATAGTCATTCATGGATCCTGATTTCATAAACACGGAATGAAACTCACATTGCATCTCCACTAAACAAAAAATATTTTAAAAAATTATGCTAAGTGACTATAACTTGGAAACAAAGTATTTCTTCGGCTGCTACAAAATCTCCCCAAATTTTTGCATTTGAGTAGTAAATTGAAATATCACAGATATTTTCATCTATTAAGCACAGTTTCAGGACTATAATTAGAAGACAAAAGAGGAGCTCTTCAATGCTCCCCGACTTTGACTGAATCCAGGATTTAAACACACTACAATGTGTAACCAGATCATCTCATGTTTTTGTTTCCTGAACTGCTATAAGATCCCTGGTGAGATGATGGCTGATGACAGCTGACAGAGCACTTGGTGTCTCAACTGACTGCCCCAAAAGACCTAAGATTAAAAAAAATACTATGAGTACCATAATTATTTCCAACTCACATCATCAGAAAAATCAGAAGCTTCTGCAACGCTTTAAGCTCTAAAATTTCTTTTACAAGTTCAATAGAGCAGACAAGCCTAGGTGTTTGCGAAGCAATATAACATAGGTGTTTACATATGTAAATTAAATTTTAATATGCAAGTTTCTCTTTAAAGATTCATGAAAGGCTATCTTTCTCATTCTCCATCAGAATTATGAGCAATAACTGTGTGACTGATCTACTTCTCAAAACTGAGTTGACACCTTTAGTGATGTTCCCAATCGTATGGCTTTAAAAAAAAAGTACCAATGTAATCCTTCAGAAGTCTAGAAATTTTAGATTTGCAATTTAGCGTGACCTCTGTCAAAGTTCATAAGGTCTCCATCTGTGTGTGAGTAACTGCTAGCCTACAGAAATATGGACCCCTAGAGCAGCTTGCTCCTGACTACCTGCTGCTTCCAAAACACTGGCCAGACATTAGCCCCACACTCTCACAGGATCAAACAGAGGCTAACAGGCAGTGCTTATTTCATGCAAAGTTAGACCCTAAACTGAAGTATATTGTATTTCTGTTGCAGTAGTTTTCAGGGAATTTTTCTTTTTCTTGACCAGGTCTGCAGTCTGCCAGGAACAAAATCACATTTGTTAACCTGAAAAGCCATGACATTTCCAAACAAACAAACAAAATCCTAAACTCTATCAATTTATTTCCCCTCCAGAAAACAAAATTTAAGTTCAGCATCATTTTTTTACACTGTTAAGACTGATGCTGAACTGCAGGTACAGTTATATTCGTCTTTTCTCCAAGTCAAAATATAATAAAAAATAATAATGTTCCTTGTACCTCTATTTTTTTATTTCACTTGGCTGTATTCTTCATACAATATTATATCAGTAGAAGGTCAATTTAAGATGTACTTCTTGGATTTCAATTTTGACACACTATTTTCCAGAATACATTTGTGAAAGAGGGTGGGCTAGCATTTAACTTCTGGAAATCTAATGAAATAAGAAAATATATATACATTTGTGTGGTTTATGTACAACAAATGTATTCCTGAGGTTCAATTAATTTTCCAGTTAAACTGTAGTTATTGCCTAATGAATACATGAGCACACTAAATAACCACATTGGTGACCACAGGTGATTAGTAACCACTATTTGAAGAAGCCATGATTTAAAAAAATAAAATTATAATCAGAAGAAATTGGTCCCCATACTGCCTCTCTATCCTGCTTCCTTCCTTTCCTCATTCTCTGGATTACATCCGCTTTAAAACCTTGCTAAATATACCAGATATTTTATTGACTTACAAGCTGTAGCCTAACTCCTAAACTGTCGTCCCAAGAAAACACAAAGAAAAAAAAAGACAATAAAATTAATTTTGTTGAAAAAAATTTATAGCAGGTTTAGGAACAGGATATCACACCACATTTTCACTCACTAAAAATCAGAACTTGAAATGCCAAGGCACAAAACCATAGGCAATGTTTTCACTATAAATATTTACTGACACTAAACATATTCAGTGTTGATTAGCCTTTTTACAGTATTAAGCTTCTGTCATCTTGATGTCTGCAAACACAAATATGCATTTATCCATGTAAACTTAATTGGAGTCCTACATGCCTCTCTGTAGATAAGCAGTTGAATATACTTGCTGATAATTTCAAATTGTGCTAAGTGGAATAGAAAGAACTTTATCTGCATACTTACTGATTGCAAAAAGAACATGTGGAGTACAGTTCTAGAAGCTTCTCTTTTTAAAAAAAAAAACAGCAAAGCTAAATTATCACCAATCGATTTAAATGCTGAATTAGAACAAACGCTATGAAGTTTAGGAGGCATCCCAGTTGATTTCTCTAAACAAAAAATAATAAAATATTAACGAAACTCTGCACTGAGCATCATGAAACCCTGATTATGTTACTCTCCACTTAAAAAACAAGAACATTATCATAGATTTGCACAGACCATGAAAACATCACTTTCAACATATGAACTTTTCAAACGTCATGATTGCTAACCGGCTAGCCTCCATGTTTGCAATTCCAAAAGTTGTCATAATATTCCCCAAAACCCTCAGCATTCAACTGTTTAATTGTCTTTCAAAGCTTGTGTTTTGCTTCAATTCACTTCAGAGCAGGCTATCTGCATACAAAGTCCCATCCCAAAAGTGAGAAGAAAGGCTTTTTTAGCTTTGTAATTTCAATACACAAACATCCACATAAAGTTCTCACAGCGGATCAAGTACATCACTGACCCTCAGACCTGAACATGTATTTCAATTAAAACATTTATTCTTCTAGATATTAAAGTCTTGAGCTCACAGAGCTCATAGACCAGAACAAACAGGGGGAAAAGAAGGGGTTGTAGGTAGATAATATATGGTAATATCCTACTGTAAAAATCATTAGTTCAAACAAACTAAATTTTGTACTGCATGCACTTCTGAACCTCTTAATATGATTAAGCAGCCCATTATTTATGGTGTTAGCAAACACATAGGAATGCTTGAATCAATACAATAATTACAAGCAGAACTTAAGCAGCCTTTGTCAAAAACAAGTGAAATAAAATGGATGGCCATCCTGCCATCACCCTCTCCTCAACCACCCTTCCACTCTGAAGAAGGGGAATGGAACAGCAGGACAACTTTCTATCTAAGGGGCATAACTAGAGATAACTCTTTCAATGCCTCCTCAATCTGGCACACCGTATTTCTTGTAGTTTTTCACTGCCACAACTCTTCTTTTCTTAGTTAAAAAAAAGCTCCCCTCACAAAAAAAAAACCCACACCAAACACCACAACTTATTTTATTTCCCTTCTATTGCATCAACAACATTGCCTTCCTCTTTTACCTCATCAACCTGGAACTTCAACTGCCCTTTCCCTCTTTCTCCCCCACAGTGCAGTGTCCTATAATCCTTCCTAAACTACACGCCATAATGTACCACTGACAAGCTGCGATTCCCCCTCCCTCCCCTGTGCCTGGTTTAAGAAAAAAAGCAGAGGAGAAACCAGGAGGAGAATCTCCCCTCATACCAGCATCTGTGCTCCACGCTGGTGTTACCCAACATCCTGCAATGGTCCCTTCTAGTGCTTTTGAACTAAGTTTGTTGCTTTCCAGTCGAACACACTTGGGAACCAGCTGGTCCCTGCTGCAAAGGGTCAGAGAAGCGACTCTTGCAGAACGCCCAGCCCCTGTTCCCTCTGCTACACAAAGGGGAGAATCCACATTTCATTTGTACAACCTGTTGCAGCACTTGAGTTTAAAGCACAACCAGGAAAACGAGGCCCATTTCATTCTTTAAGAACTGACAGACACTATGTGCTGGTTTTGCAGGAAAACTGGTTTACACACAAAGATCATTTTGTTTACAATACCAGTGAATGCACCAGCATGCCCGCATGGGATCAGAATACAGGAGAGTATAAAACTTAGAAGTATCACTGCCATTGAGAAGTATCTTAAGTTACTATATAACAGTCATTCAGTAATTGATGATATTTGGATTTAACTAAAGTTTACTGAGAAAACCTTTGTACCTGAAAATTAATTTATTGAAATACATGATAAAATAAAATTAAAGTGATTTGGGGTTTTTTTTGTTTATTTGGGTGGTTTTTTGGGTGCTTTTTCTTGGAAAGCCAAGGCATTCTCCACAACACTAAGCACAGAACTCTCTTTCCTCTCAATTAGTGTGCTTACAACTGCAAAAACTCAAGACAACAGTTTCTGCTGCCACTGTTCTGGCAGGTCTCCATTCGTATCAGAGAGTTCGCTTCTATATTCCCATTCTACTCAAGCATTCATCACAGCTATTTACCACTTTTCCATCATCTTTTCTGTGCTTGCTCTTTTGCCCCATGCTGGAAGATCTACTGCATCTTGCTTTATCTTCTGCTTACTCTTTCCTCAGACGCTCCTTTTTCCCCTCTACTTTCTCCCAAATGGTCCACTACATTCCCCTCTCCCCGCTACAAGCAGGATTCTCAGCAGCGAATGGTTGACTTTACACAAAGACTGTTAATTTCATGTTGCTGCTTTATATTTGAATCAGCAGGGAAGATAAAAAGCAAACAGAGGTTGAAGGCAAAACTACAGGAATCTCTGCACTCAAGGATACGAGCTATCTGCCCAGTCAGACCTCTGATGAACTGATAATCAATTCTACTTCCTGCATAAATATGTCCATTTCTTCTATTTAAATAGGTAAAAACCATTTTCATATGTAAACTTTCCAAAACTTTATACTGTGTTTTATATACGCCTTTAAATGAACAGATAATTCAACGTCATAAATTACATGACAAATACATGCTAAAATGTTAGAGAAACTGAGAAGAGGGAAATCACACATCATGTTTACACATACAGTAGACACAATAAAATGCATTCTTCCAATAGCCTATTTCTGTTGTTCAAATTAAAAAGAAGAAACAAAACTTTAAGTTTCTGAAGAAAAGTGGCATAAAACAAGAGAAAGATGAACTACTAAGAACAGTGCAAGCTCACAGGAAACTCATGCCTCATCCCATTGAGCAACAGTGCCTCTGTGCTTGACCAACATCTTGAACTTTTCAGTACTCACAAATCCTCCAGTAACCACTGGATAAAACAAAAAACATATCTGCTTGAGACAAATCTAGGCTAGACCTTGAACATTAATCATGCCTGAACTATACTTGGAAGACCCATGGATAAAAGTGTTACCTCATTAGACCCTGCCTCATTGAGAAGTCTCAATTGAAATTTTGAATTCAGATCAGTTCTCAATTGAGGAGTCTGTTCCTATGAGAATAATTTAGGCTGTAAATGACCTTAGGAGATCATTTAATCCAATCCACTACTCAAAGAAGTGCTATCCTAGACTTTCATCTGCCCCCATTAATAACAATGTAGCTATTACACAGGAAATAAGACGCAGATTTACATTCTCATGACCACACTGAATGTATCTTGAGTTAGTGACATTGTTAGCATCTACCAACAAACAGACTGTAGAATTTCTTATTTCAGTGTGTGCAAGTTGTCACCAGCTGTCACTGTAGTAAAATGTTAAGGCAACAGGCATTTTCAGAGCATAGCATGGTTGTAAATATCACAACTTGATTTATTCAGCATTTATAATCAAGGTACTGCTATTACAGGCACTATACCATGCAGTCTTGGTTGTTTAAAATATTTACTCAATTTGCATAAGTCTGCTTTCTTCACAAGTATTAATTTTTTTTTAAAATGTAATTAATTTAATTTCCTTCAAGATGTCAGGCAGATTTAACTGGGAGGGACAGCTGAACCACAGATTCAAGGCCAGGTTACTATCTGGTCCTAGAAAACAAGTCAATAAAGACTGTATTCCGAGGACTCATTCCTTGTAAGTAGGATAGAGCTAAAAGGGAATGGGGTAACTCTTGGATACCCTAAAGCCACAGCAGTAGAAACTGAATGTCTGCTCATCCAGCCAGTAGACCAGGAGCAGCAGCGTAAGCCCTTGCCCTTCACACTGTCAGCATGCCTCAACCCAGCCTGGATGAGTCACCTCCTGAAGGGTCACTGTGCCACTTCAGTCCCTGGATTCTCTGCTGGAACTGCCATGAATGACATTCTATGGTGGCATTTGTTCTGAGAGGACATTTATCTTCTAGGAACTGGATTAAGACCACTGATTTCATGCAGGTCAGCAAGCAACTATCAAAATAATAGTGACTAAAAGTCCTTACCAACTTTTGCCTGCTTTGAACTGGTGACACAGAAGTGATGGGAAAGACTCCATCTTCCATTAGCAGTCCCTAAGCTACCCATTAGATGGTCCTTGACCTGTTACCCAGTCACCCCATCCCATTCCCACCCTATGTGAGTGAATGAGCATTTTTGCTTATAGAAATGTTATCGTTCTTGGGAATTTAAATCTAAATTATCACAGTGTATATTATCAGGACAATTCACACTGACTTCAGCTGGCAGTGCTTAGCTAAAACACTTTGTAACTCAGAAAAGACTTGTTACAGGGAAAAACACAGTCTCTAAAACACAAAGCAAACATAAAAGCAGTTTCCAAGGAATTGGGGTGGGGGGTCACACAGGGCTGTGTTCAGAAATAGGAATATAGAGCACACTATTCAGGAAGACTATGATGATCTCTAAACAGTTATGTACATGCTCACTATTCAAATATGAAACCAAGTAACTTCAAAACTAGGTAAAAACCTATTCTGTATCTTTTATTACTAACAACAAGTCAGTTCATGGAGACTTCATGTGAGGCACTTTCACATAAAATTAAGGTGGTTTAATATTGTTTTACGTAGCACCCAACATTTTAAAGCAAAAGTATACACAATCGTTTTAGAAAAAAATTTATGAAATTGCTTTTACTTTTCTGATGCTTTATTATTTTTCTCCATTTCAATACCAATGTATTACTACTTTGTCTCCTGTTAAGCCTACTTGAACTTGTTGGAGACAACACTCCAAACAAGGAGGAGTTCTGCACTTGTCAATGCAGTTCAAAACACTACAGATAGGACAGTTTCTACAAACCGCCCTATCAAGCGTCGTTCACACTAGGCAACAGCAGAGATACTTTAATAACCATGACTATTCCATTTTAAATAAACCCTTGGAATATACTACCAGCTGTGTAAAAATACATAAAAATCCTGCTGGTTTTCACCACAACTAAAAATGTGTTCGGGAAATTCATCTACTTTTGAAACCTGTGGTAAATTAAAATTTGTCCCTTGTAATACTCAAAAAATGCATTCCCCCTTGTAGTTCATTTATTACCTCTTTCAATATTTTTAATAGATGAAATAGATGAAGAGCTTTATCACAGGTGGAAATACTACAGAGATATCACATACGAACACTTAAATGCATACATGCATACTAACAAGAGACTGTAAAAAAGTCAAGAACACAAACTAGTAATTTTCAGATGTAGGGTGTCACATCCTTTGCAGGTATTTATATATCTGTGGAACTGTTACTAGGTACGCA
This sequence comes from Phaethon lepturus, assembly GCF_000687285.1. Lineage (NCBI taxonomy): Eukaryota > Metazoa > Chordata > Aves > Phaethontiformes > Phaethontidae > Phaethon > Phaethon lepturus. The sequence goes on along the minus strand of NW_010551012.1, from coordinate 17,587 downwards.
CACATCTGTGTACAACATCTAAGAACAAATTATCAGCTTCCATCCAGTATTATAGCACACAATAAAAGACAACGCGCCACACACAATTCCAATATTCTCATTAAATATACTCCTTCTAGCATCATTTGCTTTTAATACAAGTGAGTTTGAATCCAGAGCCTGTCTCCATTAATAACAACAAAAAACCCTAACAAATCCCACCTCGCATCAGCCTAGCTATAGCAGTATAAATTTCTCTCATGTAAATTTACTGAGTTGATACACAGGAAGGGTTTACATCAGCACATTGTACTGCAATAGTCTAATAGTTCAAGTTGCACCAGTATAAATCCACTTCAGATTTAGCAGTTCATTTACAATGGCTAATCCTATCACCTATCCAGCTACACAGTGGTAGAGGGATGCTCATTTTCCCTCAGACAGATAAATCTTTTGAGCTTGACATGCCATCTGCTGAATAAGCAGAGCGCATTAAAGCCAAACCAAGTTTTACAGAAACACTCATATGATTGTCTACTATATAAGGTCTCTCCTGCCCCTCTGCCAACCATTCAGGGGAGGAATTAAATAAGTGTTCCAAGTCCTTCTCCTACCTGAAACCATGGAACGGCCTGTCCAGCAACCAAAACAAGGAACAAAGACGTCAAATCTTCTAACAGTTGCCTTCCCATCTATCCTGGTTCTTCAAGTATACTGATTAGTAATCAAAAAATAACTCCCCAAAACACCCACACAGTTAAGGGGTAAAATGAAGATTTTTGCCACATTACAGTTCCCTTCTCTAGTAACCCACAGGAAAAGAAAGGATAAGAAATCCAATTTTTTCCCTTTCCTATGAGTTTTCCTTCCTATTTTCCATAAAACACAGAGGAAGAACGACTTCCCCTACACAAACCATGACTTCCCTCAAAAGGAGTTAAAGTGGTCATGGCCAGTTCACCCTGTCTGCTTGGAAAGGCTGGAAGAACAGCTGCTTCTCCTAGGCAGTCAGCGCTGAAACACGCTCTGATCATCTGCCTATATCTGTATTTGCCCAAACCTAAACTGTTACCTTGAAAATAAAAAAATCAGTGTATACAGCACAATGCAGTATTTGATTGTGTGTATTATTTGACCATAATCAATGTATTATACTGGTATAAAATAGCAACTAATTTAAATTTCTTACAGTGTAGTGGCCTTTTTTTCTTCCACCATATCACAAACTGATTATATGCTACCATTTTGTGAAAACTCTTATGAGTTTAAGGAAATTATTTAAATATTTATCGCACAATATTCAAGCAAAAACAATGGAGAAAAAAATGAAGTCACTTTAGATTTGATGTATCTTCTCAGCTTAATTAACACAAGCTTTTCCTGTTTTAATTTGCACTTAAGAAGCAGGAACTTTACTCAATTTGCTAATTACAACATATTCAAGCTGTTCTCTTGAAATAGATGGCAGCCTATCACACCAAGAACCCAAATTTCTGTAGTTACCTCGAATTACGTAATTGTCCAAAGCGTCTTCCATTCTTTTCAGTGCTTCGGCTCTATTAGAGCCATAGGTAATCAGCTGAAAAACAAAAAGTATTTAGGTTACCTAGAAATGAGATAATGTTTGTCTCTAGATTCTGAATAGCATTTAAAATGAAAATGGTTTGTAGAACTTCTGCAGTTGCAAAAACATTTCTCTCTCATTACTGTATCTGTGCTTCAGAAGCTCTCCAAAAAAAAAAAAAAATAAAGAGAAAACTAAGATCTCTTAACCCATTCAATGAAAGAAGGCCAATCACTTCTCCTTCATAAAACTTGAAGCATCTAAACAAGCTCTCTTCTTCTTTAGGCACACAGAAAATTAGAGCAGAGGTTCAATATCTAGTTGACTCTCCTGACTTCTAATGCCCAACTGACTGCTAAAATTTATGTGTGAATTTTTTTGACAACTGCACCCTGACTATAAATGTCATATTTTATTTTTACCAATATGTTACTGATGAATAAGAACTAATATTAAGAGACACTATCAACCATTTCTTTCATTGCCTCTTTTTGGAAGCCAGAATTATTGAAATTTTAGTTCTGGCTAGGTTACATTAAAAAAAAGATAGACTGTCAGCACCTAAGTCTGAAAGTAATTCATTCTGTTTAAATCAGAATCCTTTTATTAACCAGAAGCTACAAGACAAATAATTACAGTGTCAAAAGATAAAAAAATTTTTGTTTAAAAGTGACACTAAATTTCCTCTACTCCACATCTTCCTTCAATTCTTTCATATTCCCTTAAGGCATGTTATGCCTAGCACCTTTAAAGTACTCATTTACCAAACCTTTAATATACTCCCCCTCATTTAAAATATCTGTGTATAAAATTAGTGATTCATATCTTTAGAATATTAAAAAATAATCAACTCACTTTTGAGATCATAGGATCATAATAAATGCTAATATCACTTCCTTGTTGTATACCACTGTCAACGCGTACCTTAAAAAAATAAGACGTAAAAATAATTATACATTGAGGAAAAAAATATTTCAACATGAGATCAAATCTATCTAGCAGGCTTAAAACATAACACCCATTAAGTTTATCATGTACAATTTTTTCCCTTGGACAACCAGAATAATTATTTGTTTCCAGAGAAGCTGGGGGGGGGGGGGGGTGTGCTTTTTCTTCCACCAGGAAAAAAATACTTGTGAGTTATTCTCTCCTTTAAAAGAAGGAGCTTTTGACTATCAACTTCAGCAGGTAGTCAAAATTCTTTTTTGTTCTCCTAGAATGCACAGTAAACACAGCAAATTTGATCTAACAATTTAGGTTGTGTTACACACTAAACTTCAGCTCTCAATGTATCCAATTCAGTTTTGATCTCTGTAATAAAACACAGTTGTAATTATTCTTCTGACTGACACCTGGCACGAAGGATGCCCCTTACAATCACATCCTTTCTGCTTTTATATGTAATCACATCCCCCATGTTCCACTATAGCCCTTCCGAGGGCTTCAGTAGGAATGCGAGTAGGGAGCATTCAGCAGCAACTTTGGAGCTCTGCTTATCAGCTCCATAGGAATACTGATGCCGTGGTTTTCATGTCTGTAACACTTTCCTTCTCTGCCTCACCCTCTCAACTGTAAAACATTTTTTTCTGTTGCTGCTCTTTCCCCTGAGGCTTTAATGTTTACACAGCTTTTTCCATGGCTTTGCTTTGTAAGGACACAGCCCCAATTAAAGCTCTGATTCTGCAATATTCATGGAAAAAAAATAACACAAGTTCAAAAATTTCTTTTGAAGAGGCTGATTGCTGTTAACCAGCCAACAAGTTAGTTAGTATATTGCTGATTCTTGTTTTCATCTCCCAGTTTGATTTCATCACTGTAGCAATGAGGTTAGCCATATAAAACTTTTCAAATGAGCAATTTCTGGGGAATAAATATTTATTAAATTGCTGCTTTTGAGCACTGGAATCAGAACTGTTTTTTAAAAAATAAACAAAATAACTCGAGAGTGATAAACACATTCTGGGGATCATAAGGATGGAGGACTATAAGCAAAGCTATTGAAGCAGCGGGGCTCCGATATACTGCATTGTAAATGGGGTGGGAAAGAGGGTCCTGGAATCTCACTTAAATCTTCACCTGTGGGAAGGAACCTTTGTAACAAACTGCAGCTCATCTGTCTGCAGCAAGGCAGAAAAAGGTCAACGCAACGGCTGTTAGGCCTTTAATATTTTAATTTAGGCAATTATCAAGGGACCACATGTAGAACCTCTTGTCTACAGAATCCACATGAGGGCATGATGATGACTTTATTATCCAAATGACATCAAAAGATACCCTAGCAGGTGTACTCACTTTCTTCAGTAAGAAACAGTCTGACCTGTTTTTAAGACATTATATTCTCTTTATTCTTAAAAAAAAAATGTATTAATGTATTTGTATTTATATATTTATATATTATTTTATATATTTGTTTATTTGTATAGCATACTTACTCGTATGTAAAGGCAGCAGCACTTTCATAGCATCTTTATCACATCTGATCCAAATACGCTTTATCTATGCTTAACCAGGCCCCCCACTACCCATATCAGGCACATTTAACATAAGCTACTGATGAGAAGGTAGTTCAGATATGTCATGATTACAGAAAAAGCATGCAGTGTATTTCCCAGCTCCCCTTCTTCTAACAGCTAAACCATCCTTCTTCCCAGGATGTCTGCCTATATATAAAGTCAAAGCATACCATCTCACATTCAAATCAGAAAGAATTAATTTATCTGTTCAGTACCAGATAAATCCCTTGCTCATACTATTTTTGTAATAAATACATATCTAAAGCGTGAAGGTATGACATACATACTCCACACATACTTGAATTATACTGTGACTTTTGTCTCCAAAGTAGCACCTATAAAGTGATTACATACAAAATACATGTGTTTTACACACACATACATGTGCATGTAAGTATTTATCCACGTATATCATATTTTGACAAAGAAAAAAAACATTAAAGACTCACAGTAAGCAAGTTTAGTCAAACCTTAAAGTTAAGGTAAGGCTTCTGAAGCTACCAACTACATGCTCCACCTGATCTATGTTTCTGTTCATATACAACATACTTACACGCCACTATATAATTTACACGTTTTCCTAAGTACAATATCCTAAAAAATGAAAAAGTTACAGTGAGAATTTAAAATTCTTTAAGAACTACTGCACAATTTCCTTTTATAAGATAATCTGGAGTCCTCTGTAGAAGTTTAATTTTCATAAAATAATTTCAAAGTGAGTAAAAAAAATGACAGCAGAAAAGAAATACATTTACTATCTTCAATTCTCCCTGTGGTGCTTACATTTTCAGACCGTGGTAAGAGTAGGGGATTTTATAAACTATATGATGTGACAGAACTTAATGAATATTGCATGCAAAAGAAACCCTAATTCAACAGATACTTGCTATAATATTCTTAACTCGATAAATAATAGCATTTACTTCTGCTTAACATATTACCTTTCTTTTACTCAGTATTCAAAATACCAAAGAAAGGCTAGGGTTCAAGATCCTGTACCCTACACTTCACTGGTATTACAGCCCAAACACATTTATTGCTGTTGTATCACCATTATGTGTTACTACACTAGGACAACAGTGAACTGAAAGATAAAAGAAGCTTAAGAGACAAAAAAAAGCACAATCTATGTCCTGCAATGAGCAATTAGTGCATCAAATTCCACTTCCCAACCCATACAGGTTCTAGTATTTCTCAATTCTTTGCCATACCAGACTCTAGGAGCTTTCTCTTTCTGGTAAGAGTCATTAAAAGACCAGACTGCTGACCATACTGGCAAAGAGCAATGCTGGAGTACTGCTGGAGTACAAGGAGTACTGCTGGAGCAGTACATTTGCTATGTTGTGCAAGAGCATTGAACATGAACACTCACTATCATAAGATGGCTTTGTGGTTACCCATCTTAAGCTTCGTTATCAAAGATGAAAAAAATTTGGTATTTACAGTGCCATGTTCTTAAGGAAATTACAGACTACATGACACAAAAACAGCCAGTATATTCCTACCTACGGCTAAGAAAAAAACCCTCACATATCCACGCACACCAGTCCCACCAGCTTCAGCAGCTGACACACAGACACAGGTAGACAACCAGAGCTAACTTGAAACACAGAAGAAATAAATTGAAAATGCATTTGGCAATACACTACTCATAAGCTGAACTCACTGTGACACACTACAAGTCTCCGCTAAATTTTTTTAAGCCAATTTGTTGACAATTCTAAAATCTAAAACGCAGAAAACACCGTGGCACAATGGGCCTGTAACGCTGAACTTTTTTAGTCATATTAATTTTGTTCTTAGCAGCATGCCATTCTCAGGAGAGAAATTAGTTTCACAGTGGCAGAAAATATGTATTAAGACACCAAACCATGAGTGTCTACATAAAAATAGCTGTTCTATTTTTAATATGACAATAGAAGTAAACAGAAAGAACAGCCTAGACACTCCATACGAACTCCTTAAACCATCGCTCTGAAGCCTCCAGCGTAATTAAAATTTCTTTCTTCGGTACCACGATGGACCACGTGAAGCGATCAGACATCTCCCACCCTTCATTTTCAATTCACCTCTCCCCCTAAGCACAACTCCCAGCCCACCCCGTCTACCTGACAAGTGACAGCCCAATCTGATTAAATGCTTGCAAGGGAGGGGACTCATGGGCCTCCATGACAGGCCAAAAGTGATCACCATGGAGATACATAATTACAGCTGTCAACGCGTCTACTGTCCTGCTGGCATCAATTTGATTGCTCCCAGCAATAATGATAGACAAAGCTTAGTGTGCACTCTCCTGCACCCAATCACTTTATCTATTCCGTGGTCCATTTAGCTGACATGCAACATTCACACAAGCAAATAACAGCAGCAAGCAGAACATTTAAGGCATTTTAATTGTTTTTTCTTTGTATGGATGGCTCACAAGCGCAAATGTTATTACATAAAACTCCTGCTGCAGCATTAATTGAAGAAAGATTCGGTGGGACAAAGACTGTAGGGGGTATAGTTTGTCCATTATCACTTGTACTTTCAACAGGTCTCACGTTTGGAAAATTGCAAATTGCAAAAACTTGCAAGGGCAAAATGTTTGACATCTTGTTAGCTATTACAACATGGTGAAAACTTCTAACAACCACCGCAGTATTCATTATAAATTCTTATTAAATACACTCTTTGTTTCATTAAAAAATGTTTAGATACATCCAATGATACCTTTTTCCCTCATCTCCTCTTTAAGATCACATAATGCCTTTTAGATCTTTACAATTTTTTTCTGCTTTCAGGCTTTGAACACAGCATGAAGCCTTAAAGACCAGAAAGGGTCAGGTCCCTTTGGAAAGTACACGGGCAAAAACAATTTAAGAAGCGAAACAAATCATATATCCAATAACATCTCCACATTTAAGATTCCTCCTGTAATCTTTCACTATTTTCCATGCAAGCAATCAGACTGAATAATCGTATTCACAGATGGTACAGCCTTGTCATTTCACTCACTGACAGTGTCGGGTATATGTGCACTTATAACAGACTACCTTGATTTTACAGGGAGGCGGTATCGTTGTTCTTTACACATAGCAGAAAACACCATTTGTTAAACATTTGTTAAACATTTGTTATACTTAGACTGTATCCTGAAACATGTAATAATCACTGTAATAAATTTCCTCTTTAAAGTCTACAAACCTAAACTGGAAACTAGAAAGCACGGGCGGTTTCTCACCGGTGTCCCCAGTTCTCTGTGGTTCAAGAGCTGACTCAACATTTCACTGTCCTTTCTAATCACCACGGTATTTTTACTTAAAACGTGTTTGAGTAACTTAAAATTATAGAACATTACAAAATATTTCAACATACAATGGTTTCCTGTTACACACAATTTGAACATTTTAAACCCAGTTTGAAATTGTACATTTTTAAGCACTTTTTCATGTAGCATAAATAAGTATTGCCATGTTCTGTCATCCCACCCCACCAAAAAGCTAGAAAAAAGGCCTGATTTACAAAGCTGCTGAGTACTTATAGTCTCTGTCTAAAAAACAGACACTCAGCACCTATGAAAACCAGAACCAAGTTACTTACACTTGGCACATGCAATGGTTCCTGATACTGGGACAGTTTACCAATGGATGGCAGGCCAAAAGATTTGTAGGGGTCCTGAAATAAAATTCAACATGAGAAAGCATTAAACTTTTACAGATGCAGAGAATGTAATATTAAATAGCTTGAAGTCTAACAGAAACCACTGCTGGAATAATTTTGGTTTCTTCCCCAGAATTACTTGTGTTGAAGTGCATTTTTTCACCCACCTACCCCTGTGACTCCAAATAAAGAACTCTTCCATTGCAGTAAAAATGCAGGAAAGAAGTGCTCTGCACACAGTTACAGTACACCACCAAAATATACAAAGATGACATTTTCATTTGCTGCACTGTGCCTTGGAAGAAGAATAGGAAAGTATTCAGAAAAGTGGAGTTGAGAAAAGAATATAAGGAAAAAAATTCAAAGGTACGAATGGCAGTTAGAAATTCAATTATCTTAAGAAATCAACCTGACCTTTATGCCTTTGGAAATCTCCTACATAATGCAATACCAATATAAACTTAATAGGACAGCAAATAAACATACGGCCTATAGAATAACCAAACTCATGGCAAAGCGGTTGGATCCATTACTTAGAAATGTGAAGGAATCCAAGTTGACCAAAAAAAGCCCAAGCATCAGTTACTCCAGTAACAGTAGGCTTAAGCCTACTCATACTCAGAATAACTTCCATGCCAATTACAGGGCAAATATTTACTCTTTATCAAAAAAGTTCATATACCTTGGACTCAGTAGAGTAAGTTGAAGATTATGTGCATGTCATGAAGAGAAAGGAAAAAACGACATAAATTAGGGTGCCCTGGGCCACAAAAGCCACAACAGTTAAGCGAGGGAAAAAAAAAATCTCAAGGTGCTGAATTATTTTTGAAAAGTACAGATACCTAAAATGTTCCTAACACAAAAAGAAGCATCATTTTTTCATTAACAAATCTCGGGTTTTGTGTATCAAAAAATTACATCAAAAACAGGTTACTGTGAAATGTCCTAAACATGCTTGAAAAATGAGTTTTATATTTTATTAAACTTTTTTAAGGTGAGCTAGAGAATCATACTGTAGTTACAAAGTCTCGGAATGAACTTTGAAAGTTTGTCCTATAAATTGTAGTTTCAGAAGATATATAACTTTCTTATTCAACAACCTATTAAAATGTTTTAGTACAGAAACAAAAATTCTGGAAGCCATTGAATTTCAACTGTCTTAAGTGAACAAGTTTCAACTACACAAGGTAAGAAATCTGAAAACACTAGTTAACTGCAGCAAATAACTCCAGCACTGCATTATTAAATGTGAACAGAACATGTAGCAAACGTCCTTCAAAAGAAACTTTAGGCATCTGTTCTACCATTTTAAATTTTGATTAAAAAAAATATGTCAAAATACATACTGTACTCTGAATTAAAAAATAAAAATTCTACAATTCTACAACAGCTCATTAACCACTTGTGTTACATACATTAAATCATGCCTTTCATATGATACTCCTTGACTTCACCTTGGCATCCATCCACACCTGGGCATTATTACTCCACAATTCAACCACCTTCCCTCCTCCCCATTACCACTCATTTACCTCGGCATAAACTCGACATTCAACCGCCCAGCCATTGATGGGAATATCAGCCTGTTTGTGCCTGAGAGGGTAACCCTTAGCAACACGGATCATTTCTTGGACTAAGTCCAGGCCAGTGATGCATTCTGTGACGGGATGCTCAACCTGCAAGGTCAAGAACTGCCAGTCAGTAGGTAACAAAAACAACAAAAAAAAAAATCCCTCTCCATAAACACAGACAGATAAACAAGAAATTAGGCCATCCAAAGAACAAAGAATGCATTTCCATCTTGTTTTTTTTCCCCCCAAAAAATTATAGTTGACAAACTCTGGAAACCACCTTCTTTGCAGGGAAATCCCCAAAAATGAAATAGTTAGCAGATTTCAATAACTAGGAGCAGCACACAAAAGGAAAACTATAGAGAACACCTAGGAGGGTTTGTGTTGGGTGGGTTTTTTCCCCCCATTTATTTTACAAATTCAAATGCAGTTGGTGATGATGAGTTAATTTTTTTCTTTGTTCAGAAGCTTCTCCCATTCGATTTTGTTTTGAAAAGACTTGCACTGTAGCCATAAATATATTTTAACTGAAAATCTCAAAGTAGCTGATAATCAACCCATTCTGCTACACTTAACATGGCACGTACAGGAGCCGCTTACAATTTCCATAGAACTAGCCTACCCTAAATCTCACCCATTCGCCTGCTTTCACTAACCTGTCCTGACAAGCAACCAGATTAGCGTAATCTTGCATCAGCGCAGTGTAGCAGAAATGAGCAGATGGATCCTTCAATTTTTTTTTTCCCCCTCCAGACTTATGTGTTTAGTGCTTAGCATGCACAATAGCTGGGCTGGACCAGCAGAGTCACTCTGCGCTCTCAGCAAATTGCTGCTAACGGCTTTGGATGATGCTGCCATGGGAATACCCGTCGTTCACACTAACCCCAGCATGTGCGTACAAGCATGCACACATGTGCATGCATATGCACATACACACTTTCTTCCTTGAAACAGGCATATAAACAGACACATTTATTAACTTTAAAAAACCTTTAACTAGACATAGTACAGTAAAAAAGCACCCAAAGATCCGAGGGAGCACCATAGAAATGAAGTAAAAAATAGGCATGCTAAAAGCATGTTCTTCACACAGAAACAGCTGCGAGTTTCCATATAGAAATTATGACAGAACTGACATTTTTATTATAAAATGTTTGTGTTCCAAGGGCCAAAATACCTTGAGAAAACACACTTCTCAATGGTTTCTCTATCATGAGACATCATACTACACACATGGTGTGTCACAGGAAAAAGCCAGTGACCAAACCACTTGTCTTATACTAGTGTTGTTGAAGGAAGACAAGGAAAACATTTAGTCATTATACTAAGCTTGTGGCTTATCAGAACAAGAAGATGCTTTGGTCTTTAAGAAAAAAAGCTTTGTAAAAATTAACAGATGGCATCCATAATTAGCCCTGTGTGTGCTGTGAGTTTGTTTAGAGTTTCAACAACATTTTAAGGCATTTTGACATAATTTTAATGACAAATCATCACTGAAACACGCACCTATTCTTTGAAGGATAGAAGTGACATTGAAATGTGAATCTGATTACACAGTTTAAGGATGTACCTTTGGGATTCAGTCTTGATTCTACCTAACACATTCTCCAGCATATCAAGCTTAATAACAGTATTTGGAGAATCTATGAAACAACTCAGGGTCTACCCTGCACTGTTAAACTGAAGCAATTCAATTTCTATTAAGACTTGAAGTTTTAATAGAAACTCCTGAAGTTTTATTAAAAAGTTACTTGTCACACATTCATATGTGGGCAACAGAACCTATTCTCTTATTTTGGAATTTAAGTTTTAAAAAGTTACCTTCAAGTTCAGAACACGTTCGGAATTCTAACTTTCTAGATTAAAAAAATAATTAAAATACACTATTTCTTAACATATTTACATTATTTAGTCATACTGTCATTTTTCTTGGATTGCAATTGCCATTCCAGGTTCAATAGCTTCACTGTTGTTTTCTGCTTTATTGTTGATGATCAAAATAGGATGGAATGTTTCTGGAAGGAAAAATATTTTTGTTGTTTGGTTCTTACAACTCACAAACATTTATTTAATCCATTATTCAGTACAGATCTTTGACTTGGTCAATATTTTCTTCTGTTTCCTCAAAATACTCCCTTTGTGTCTGCACACAAAACAACATTCAGAAAATATGACAAAGAAAAATTTTTTAGGGGTTTTTTTAGGGTGGGGAGACTTTGTTCTGATGTTAGGACTGTGCTTCAACTAGTGCCATTGAGTAATAATGTAGAAAGTACCAATCATATCACCAAGCTTGGGATACCAAATAACATTTAAAATGCATTTTAGTATACATTAAGAACATCAGATCACCAAAATACGGTAAAAAAGAACTTTAACCTTGTAATCCTAGCTGACTTATTTGTAACTTTAACCTTTCAGTGAGGTACACAGCTCAAACCACACTTGCTTTAGTATTTACAGTTTTCTTTTGGCAAGGGGAGGGCAGGAGGGGATCAGTGTTTTTAGCATTATATGGAACATGTTTCAGCATATAGTACAAAAGGACATTAACAAAGCAGTAATGCCATATCCTGGTTCAACAAGCAGCCTGCAATGAGGCTCTGGAGGTGCAAGAATCCACCCACAGAGAGATACATGCAGGATCTGAAATTAAAGCTCTAGTCTTTTACAAACCAAGGAAGGACAGGGGTAGAAGGGAAGAAATTAGACCTCTCTTCTCCCTCCCCTCCCCCCAAAAAAATCCCCATCCACAGGCATCATCATTCCCTACTTACAAAAGCTCTAGAGTAACAGTCACAACTATGTGACTAAGGTAACTGTTGTATCTATTTTTAACTCACTATTAAAAGCTACACTTCAAACATTTTCCTCTTTTACTTTTCAGCCTTCTACTTCAGGTGTCACTCTTGTTTTGCCTGCCTGTTGTATTTTCTTCTATTAATTTTATGCTATACCTCTTCTCCATCAACAGCCTTAGCACTCATAAAATGGCAAAGTCAAGGACTAAGTTTTTAAATAAATTAATACAAGTACGCTCACAAACAGAGCTGAATCAAACTCAACTGATCAGCTCCTCTACCTTTGGGCCACACTCAGATTTTTGTAGTCAGCTGATCCAAGATCTTACCAGTGAAGCCCCAGTCGATAAGGTAAGAGCCAATGGTGGTATGGTTATATGATAGCGGGTAAGTTCACACATTATCTCTGTCCTTAACACAAAGGGCAAAACCAGACATGTCTGCAGCAAGCAATCTATAGATCCTAGCTATATCAAGGCAGCTGTACCTTTTTCTCAACAGGACAAGCAGAAAAATTGATCAGTGATAACTCCCAATTAGTTAGCTGCCAAAAGTATATCACCTTTACTAATACTAAGTCTGGGCATAAACAATTTATAAGAAATCATCATTTCAATGCACTTACGTACGATACATACTCCTTTAAAAAGTCTTACTCCCCACTTTCTGTGATCCACACACACCTCTTTCTGAAAAATGCCATTTATGTTCCTGCTTTCAAGCCCACAAAGCCATAGCTGTTATGGCCAGCAACACCCATACAGGGTAAGGGAAAGCGCTTCCCCTTCATACTGGATCTGCTCTTCTTCAGACACCTCACAGCACTCTGATTCCCTGTGAGCATTACAAGTGGTTTTGCTTCCCTAACCTCTTTTAGCTTATACAGAAAAGCAACGCTGGTGGCAAAGCCTGTGAGAAAATAATAACTAAGTCCCAGTTTATAGATGGTGAAGCAGGTACAAAAGAGGTAGGGGAACCTGCCAACATCGCAGTCCAGTTAGCATCCACCCCCAGAACAGTACGGACAGGCTGCTAACCCTCATCCTGTTCTGTGACTGCCAACAGTCTTAAAGCTTTACTATACTGCGGTTCATCCACAGCTACAAAAAAGGTCATGCAGTTTTCATAATCAGTTGGAGTTAAATTAGCGATGACTGCTCCCCTTATATTCAGGGGAATAATTTCAGGACGCATTTTTCTTAAGACCATCAAGGTACTCGGATCTAATAGCAAACACTTCTGGACACTCTCATAGATTGCTCTCTAGCCTCTGTGTGCATAAGGCATCAAGTTACTCACACACCAGTCAGAGTATTTAAGCAGACCGCAGTGGCCAAGAAAATCTAAATTTCAATAGACTTAAAACTACGGCCTGTGTCACCCCTACTACTGTAAGTCCCGAGTTGGTGTCATATACTCCTTTACATTCAGATAAACAATCTCAAAACTAACTTTCAACATACACCTCAGTTTCCAGGAAACATGATTCACCTGGAATCCCACAGGCTTTTCTGCAGCAGCCAAATCCAGTATCAATTGACCCAAACCCACCAGCTTACAGATGCTCCTCAGCCCCCTTTATTTCAGTAAGCCTGGTTTCTATTTCAGAGAACTGAAGAGCAACAGAGGTGCACACATGTTCTGCTCTTCAGGCATGCCAGCTTCCTGACTACTATGAGCAGGAGCACTCTGGGGTCACATCATCTTTCTGCAAAATAGTTCACAACAGCCCATGTACATGGGGTTTGGGGGCACACAGTGAAAAACAGCTTTTCAGAAAGGCTGCTGAAGAACAGACGTTCTGGAGAACAGAATGAATGGAAAGCACACAGGAATACATAACAGGCAGTCTCCTACGCCATCCTTTTCTATAGGCATAGTACCTAATATGAGCTGCTGCTTATTTTCTGATTCATCAGTATGTGATTGAAGAACTCAGTACAACCAGAACTACAAAAATTTCCATTAACTAAGATGCTCAGGTTGACTTCTTTTATTGTTTCTTAAGTAAGATTGTAGAAAGTTGTAGAGGTAAACACTAATGCGCAGACATTTGGTACCAACTAATTTTTTAATAACAGCATATAATTTGCTGTGAAGCATATATATATGCTTCTATATTATGTATGTGTATTATATACTATATATACATATTATATATGCTTATATAATAAGCATATAAGTAACAACAAATAAACTTTGAAAAACATTTAATCTACTTCCTCATAGGAGGTTATCTTCCAATAATCACCAATTCAGTTTTGTCATTTTTTCTTTGCAAGGATTTGTTTCTTTACTGTACTGGACAGACACAGGTAAGAAACCACTTACATAGGCTACAAATCTGTCATTTCTGTGTTTTAAACAAACAGTACACACTTGATACTAACAAGTTATTTAGCTCACAATTTCAACGTAACTTTCTCAATTAACATCTTGCACTTCAAAAAAAAAATCTCACAATTCAGTAATTCCACAAAATTTCCTGTCCACTACATAGTCCACAATAAGAAAATGAAGAAACTTGCACCCACAAAACCTACAGTTTCCTTCCTAAAGATACAATTCCTGCTTTCACTATATTTAGCAGCACTATCGAAGTCCTTGGAGTACTTCATTCAAGGTGGCTCTGGACACACTGCAGCCATTCTTGGGTTTTTTTTACATGAAATTCACCAAAGGAAAAAAACCTAATGCACCCTTTGAAGAATGATCTTTTGTTTCTCTACTTACTAAAAATGGAGGGAAGCCTCCTTTTTCTCTACTTTATTAATAGTGTTTTATGATAGTTATGTGGTAATGTTGCCTCTAAGATATCACTCCATGCCCTGGCAGCACTGTTAATGGCATCTTTCAGATTCAATGACTTACACAAACAATGTCGTTCTCTTCTGTCAACAACAATTAGCAATGCTTTTCTGTAGTTCTTTTGGGAAGCCTGAAAAGCAGACAACCAGTAGCTACATAATGGAAGTTGCATTAGGAGGCAAGAATGTGGCAAAAATCTGGTTAACTGTTGTCGGCTGACCCTCTTGTGTGAAGAAGTGTTGTTTGGCAGCAAAATCACCTTTCTTTTGGTTCTAAAAATGGCCATGAACAGCTGGTATAAACTGTGTGCAGAATGGATTCTGGTGGGCTTAGGGGATTGGTAATGGGATAAGAGACCTTTCACCTTTAGGTCAGTAGTTCAAATTCAGGCCAGGTTAGCAGCAATTGAAAGTCTTTACCATCTGACACTGTTCGTTAGCCTATTTAAAATGACTGAAGCAAAGTGTCACAGTAAAACAAGATTCCAGTATTAAGAAATATGAAGAGTCTCAGCAAACAGCAGAAACAGTCACTTGAGACTTTACTTTGAAATCCTGCCATTCAGACTCTGTAGCAATCTACCCCTCCAAGTCCTGACAGCCCCTTTCACTGCTCCCATACCCCTGCCCACCTATCACGATTCATCCTCCAGGCAGTTACACACACCAAGACAACAAAACCACCTCTTGCTGTCCCATGGGTCTGCTACGGATACCAAAGTCACCTCACTGCGGTTTGGGCTGGCAATCCAGACTCGGCTCATCACTTTGCTATTTATATTTTGATGCTACAGTTTATATAGTGCAGCTGCACATTTTCCAGCACTTCTCTCCTTCACTGAGCAAAGGCAAAGCAGTTGCTGCCTAATGATGTGCAACAGAATACAGATACCATTAAGAGACAGTTAGAACCAGGAGTTTATAGGAAGTGGAGCTCCAGACAATCACCAACAAGGTTTCTATGTACTTGTAGACATTTCCCAGCCATGTTTTGTATACTTTCATGACTGGACAAACAGATGAAAAGGGAGGTAGAAAGAGACATGTTGCATGTAAAAAGCTTTCCTCTGTCTTTTCCACCAAGAACAGCCCGTTTTGCACAAAGCTCTGGAATATAACGTTTTCCAGAGGTCAGCAAAATCCAATGAAAACCCTGAAAGCGATGAACAAAAATTTTAACACCGGGTAATGTTCTATGGGCATATGGATGTTTATTTACATTTGCCTTATGCCTTAGAATGAAGTTACTTTAAAAGAACTTGAAAACATTTACATAAAATACTCTCACTACAATTATCTGTAAAATAAAAATATGCAGATATGCCATTTGCTTTCAATAAGTCTCTTACAAACATCAACAGTCTACCAAATTAACTTTTATTCTCTAAAAAACTATGACAAAAATATTCAAATAGTCACATGAGGAGAAAACACGCTACTACTCAAATTAACATATTTCTCAACACTACTGTGCTGAATACAGTTCATACAAATGATCTTTTCAATCAGATTACTCTAAGCAAATTTGGTCACGTTTTGAGGAAGAAGAGAGTGCTCACTTGTTATTTAAATCGCACAATGCATGAGGAAGGCATAAGGTTAGCAGCAGACCTGAGACACAGACGTACAAACTGTATTCAGGGTAAGTACTCTCTTCACACTGCTCTTTGCACTTTTTCTCAGTTTTCCTCAAGCCAACAAGAGATGCTCCTCGTTTCAAGGTACTACAAACTTCTCAAGCACGTGATATTTCCTGTTTGCTGTCACCAACTGATTCACCTGTAAGAACCTTGGCCACACTGCAAAGCCATGTTAACAGATATTCTTTATTTACAGATTGTAGACTATTCATATAGAGTCAAAGAGGAACATTTCTAGTCTTCCACT
>NW_010551012.1:0-792 GCF_000687285.1 Phaethon lepturus | reverse complement strand
TGCTGAAAGCCAGTATTTCTGATGGTAGTGTGATAAGGAGATTTTAACACAATTTGGAAGTTAATAAGGCTATCAGTCTAATGGGTCAGAAACTTTTTCTTTATTTCAAAGCTTTTTGGCTACTTTGGACTATGACTGCCTTTGATTAGGCTGATGACAACTAAGTAACACAAAGCACAATGCAGGGTGAGCAGCTATAAAGAATCAGACATTCAACATCTGGTCTGTCTGAACGATCCTAACAGTGGTAGCTGCCTGAAAACTATTCCAAAAGTGCCCTAAATGACAATGTACAGAAGTTCTCTTGTAACTGCTAGGGCAGACATTTCTGTTTTCTTGTGAAAAGACAGAAATATAGTTTTGCTACGCAGTTATCCAGTCTTGTGCCTCGTACTTATCTGATAGCCTCTGAAAGATGACAGAGAAGCAAATACAACAAAAAGTACATTAACAGCAAAGAATAAATCATTCTAGTTGAATCACTTGGAGGGAATGAAACATCTGTAACAGATTTGGGTAGCATACGAGAGACACAATGGAGCTGATTCACCAACTTTTTTCTCTTTCCAACCTCATATTGTATTGCACCAACACTTAACACAAAAATTAAATAAAATATAAACTTCCTGTAAGGTGCTACTTATACTTTTTTGCAGAACTATATAGCAGAAAAGGTATATTCCCAAAGAGTTCCCCAAAAAAGACAGCCAAATAATAATACAAGTCTCAATTGCTGCAAAGTAATTTACAAAAAACACTGGAAGATATCACAGAATCACAGAATCACAGAAA
>NW_010551011.1:20269-20486 GCF_000687285.1 Phaethon lepturus | reverse complement strand
GGACTTGTTCAATATCTTTATCGATGATCTGAGTGAGGGGGCTGAGTGCTCCCTCAGTAAGTTTGCAGATGACACCAAGTTGGGTGGGAGTGTTGATCTGCTGGAGCGTAGGGGGGCTCTGCAGAGAGACGTGGACAGGCTGGATCGATGGCCTGAGGTCGACTGTGTGAGGTTTAACAAGACCAAGTGTCAGGTCCCGCACTTCGGTCCCAACAAC
>NW_010551011.1:9201-20238 GCF_000687285.1 Phaethon lepturus | reverse complement strand
AGAAAAAGACCTGGGGGTGCTGGTTGACAGCCGGCTGAACATGAGCCAGCAGTGTGCCCAGGTGGCCAAGAAGGCCAACAGCATCCTGGCCTGTATCAGAAATAGTGTGGCCAGCAGGACTATGGAAGTGATGGTGCCTCTGTACTCGGCACTAGCAAGGCCATAGCTTGAATACTGTGTTCAGTTTTGGGCCCCTCACTACAAGAATGACGTTGAAGTGCTCCAGTGTGTCCAAAGAAGGGCAACGATGCTGGTGAGGGGTCTGGAGCACAAGTCTTATGATGAGCATCTGAGGGAACTGGGGTTGTTCAATCTGGAGAAGAGGAGGCTGAGGGGAGACCTTATTGCTTTCTACAACTACCTGAAAGGGGATTGTGGTGAGGTGGGGGTGTTCCTATCTTCTCCCAAGTAACTAGTGATAGGATGAGAGCAAATGGCCTGAAGTTGCACCAGGGGAGGCTTAGACCAGATATTAGGAAAATTTTCTTTAGTGAGAGAGTGGTCAGGCATCGGAACAGGCTGCCCAGGGAGATGGTGGCGTCACCATCACTGGAAGTGTTCAAAAAACGTGTGGATGTGGCACTTCAGCATATGGTTTAGTGGGCATGGTGGTGTTGGGTTGATGATCTTCAAGGTCTTTTCCAACCTTAATGATTCTGTGATTCTGTGAAGAGCAGGAATCTAAAGTGCATCTATGAAAACAACAGCAATCCAAAATTTTAAATACATATGAAAGTACAGCAGGCAATTCAAAACACAGTCATAATCAATGTAGTATGGCTAAGGCTAACTAATTTATGCAGACTTAAGAAACCTTTAACATGCATTTGCACGGTCAGTACATTGCATGGAGTTACCTGAATGCATTCAGAACTCACAAAGACATCAAAGCAATTCATTTTACATTGCTGGTAGTAGGAAGTTAGAATGGAAATGCTCATAAAAAAAAAAAAAAGCCACTTTTAGCAAGGTATCATAACTGAAAAAAATCATTACTCAAAGAACCTGTAATGATCCGTTAAAAAAAAGTTTAGAAATTAGCTTGCTCTCCAGAAGTCCAAACAAAGTCTTTGAGGGCAGCTATAATGTGTTTCCATGAAAGGTTCTACTTTATTTTATCCTTTTACTCATATATAAAAATGGATTAAGAAATCAGAAAGCTAAACCACCTCAAAAATAAATAAAAGAAAATGTCAAACACTTGCTTTTGACTTTCCTTTATAATTACTTTTGTACATTAAGAACATTGCCTGTGACGTGGAAGGCAAGACAGATGAGTCAAACAGAAAAAAAGCGAGGCAAAATCAAGGCCTAACTAAACAACATGCCCTTCTTCAGTTTCTCACAAATAGAAATGTTCTTTACTGAGGAATCTCTCTTCATACTGGATCCTTTGGTGTTATATTCCTGCATTCCACCTCTTTTCCTGTGAAGATCACAAAAAACCACTTCTTTAAAACAATAGGCACAGTCGCGCAGTTCAAGGAACATTTCCCAGGTCAGATTTCTCATCTGACCACTGCAGCAAGCTCATTCCTGTTTTACACTGGCGTAAAGCAAGCAGAATCAGGCAAATGGACTTTCGCAGCTTAAAGATAGATCTTATGTTTTGCTGTGTTTCCAGTATAATCTTAGAAAATAATTGATGAACTTAGAAGGAAATATCCCTACCTGTCCCGTAAAACACTCCTTTCTTAAGCTGTCGTTCTCACTTGTTCCTAATGACCTACTAATGTGGCATTGTAAGGATTCAAATGCAATTAACTTTTCTCCCCAGCCTCTGACGTCCTTATTACCATCCTGCAACCAGGATGTACTTTGTCCATTTCAGACATAACTGTTCATCTAACACATTTTGTATCACCACCAGAGTCTATTTCAATTCTGTTTTTCTCCTTGATTATATTTATGGTATTCAAACTCTCGGTACGTGAGGTGTTGCGTACACTTTTACATTTTTTCTACTTATATTGCATTGAGCACAACATAATTTTGTTTTTAAAAATTATAAACCGCTTTTAAACAAGTGGGTTATGCAATGTACTCAGTTACTTAGAGGTTATTTCTTCCACTACTGCACACATCTTCTAAGTCTTTCACCGTGCAACATTTGCATGCTCCAAGGAAAAAAACATTAACATTGAAAATGTAAGGATGCAAATTTGGTAAGATTGTTGAAGGTATGCAAGGAATGAGGCTGGGGCTATTGTTTAGTCTCTGTGAGCAGTTAACAAGGCCCACCCTTGAGGGAAGGAACAAAATAATCACAAAAGGAACACAACTACTGTGTTGTGAACCTTGACTGAACTGACCTAATTAGCATCTAATAATAATTGGCATAATAGAAACCTACCCCTGGGCCGGAAAAGCCCCCCTCCTCACAAAAGCCCCTTCCTCACTGAGCATGTGTAGTAAAAAAGGAGGACACTGTGACTTCAAGTGGAGAAAAGGCTTGCAAGAACCAATGGGAACAAGGGTGACTGAGCCAACTTTTTAAAATACTGATAACTGTTGCTTGAAATGTATAAATATTTTCTGTGTGTTAACCAAGGTGTGCTAGCATTGTGAACCTACCACCTAGCACCTAATTCTGTGCAGATTTGGAATAAAAGCAAATATTTTGACTCTGTTTTTTGGCTCTTTGCACACTGGATGGAAGAACACATATTTGGGACAATAGGATTGTCTAGGAGTGTAGCATTAGGAGTAAGAGTCTGATGTGTGGCTGGGGAAGCCCTCCCATTGAGTCAGGAGGTTCAGAAAGGACCCCTTTGCTTTCTAAAATCCTTCTCAGAGAGGAGTCTAGGTGCAGCTAGGTCCAGTTTTAGTCCCAGACTTGGTCAATGGTTTATGTCTAAAGGGTTGTATATGCAGCCACTTATCAGAGTTAACATTTGCCTGTCAGAGCCCTCTCAAGGACTTCCACTGAGACATCTTCGCAAAGTTGAAAAGATAGATTATTAAGGCGACAGATGTAACAAATTTGGAATTGCCATTGATAAATACACTTGCTGCAAAAGTCAATCTCAAGTTAGTAGTTCAGCATTTTTGTTAATGATATTTTCCTGGGGAACATACGACATTGTTGGAGGCATGAATCTTACCAAAGAGGCGTCCCTGCTTTGGAGGAGAGAGGTACAGGCCTATCGACCTGTCCCATAGTTGGAGTTCTCATCCTCAAAATGGGGGATTCTAGATGCCAGATTTATACTCTTGGTGAAGTGGGTCTAAGCCAATTATCATGTGCCCATTTTCTCTTGGCAGAGATCTGGAGGGTTGGTGGAGCCCAATGAGTCAGTGTAGGCAGGGGGAATTTGGTACAGATGTACAGGAGTCTTTGTGGCTTTGTTGAAGTAACACTGGGCTGCAAGACCTTCACCTCACCCCAGGCATCACTGAGTAACAATGGACCATCAGACTGCAACCCTGTCATGAGGTTTTCTGCAAGATAAGCATGTTGCTCAAGTCAACACCTCCTCCCCCTCCCTGCCTTGTGATTCTCTGCTGACTCAATTATTTACAAGTCTGGTGTCCCACAAGGAGGCTGCATAGACGATGCAATATATTTGCTGCACATCAGAAACATCCTACATAAAACGTACTAGAATATATTTCTTGATAAATATGTTATTCTAGAACAATGATATTGGGGGTAAAACTTGACAACAGTTATAAATCAGAGATTGCATATGACAATACTGGTTTTCAGACTAAACATTCTCCTTTCTTTTGCTCAATATGTTATAAAAGAGTCCTTATTAGAAGTACATATACAGTTTGTATCTCTGAATAAGGCTTACAGTTTCCCATAGCTGCTTTACCTCTGCATGCAAAAGACTGCATCAATTATGGTAATCCAGTATTGCAGAGGCACCATTCCCTATCACCACCAGTAAAATTTTCAAAATTAACTTGGCAAACAAATATAAAAGAACAAAATTCTCTAAAAGAAAAGCACCTGACTCAGTCTTTCCTGTCTTCTCTCATTCTATACCACAAGTGCTTCTAGACTACATGATCTAGTACTGCTCTAAGTTCTAAGGACTTATCAAGACCAAACTGTGTACTAATAATGCACATTCAGATCAGCCAGTCTGCACTAATGAAACTGAAGAATCTTCAATTCTCATCTCCTTGCTATTTGCCAGAGGACCTCTTCCATCCTTTCCATCCAATTTTTAAACATCTACATATTGTACCAATGCCAACTCCAAAATCAAATTTTCTCTGAGATTAGGAACTGAAACAAGGTGAAATTTATTAATCTCTTATTGGCTAGAAGATGATCCATGACCCGGTTTCAGCTGCAAAAGTTTTGCAATGATTAGACTCCTGCTCCTGAGTCAATATCCAACTTATTTATCCATGGCAGACAAGCACAGTACTATTTTACACTTACTCCAATGCTACTAATGCTACTGTTGCACCTAACAAATCTACTTGATTTGTGGTTTAACCATAATTAAGTTAGTTCAGTTTAGAAACTAGTTCAAAGCAAAGAAATCCAATTATACAAATTGCACAGTGTGTGCAGCTGGCCACTGCCTAATGACCAAATTAATAAAGGTATTTGGGCAGCTAATAATTCTTGTAGCTGCCTACTGGGATTTTTTACAAAAGATCCTAAGCAAGCTAGGCAGCTAGTGTTCAGTGAAGTCTCATAATACCTGTCTAAAACTGTATCTGTGCAAGACCATAGTACACTTCCCAGATTTTCCCACAGTGGACAACTGGTTTTAAATATCATTGATGGGGAAGCAGGAAGAAATTCCAAATTTTTGGGTGTGAGGATGGCACTACATGTTTAACAAATAGTACATGAGATATTACAAGATTAATGATGCCACGTTTTAAAATCCAGCATTATATTTTTTAATATTTACTGATTTACTGTCTTTTAAATTCATATTTTAAAACCTAAGAAGTATAATCAAATATCAATGTATACACAATTTACACATACATATAATCCACACATCTATTAAGAGTTTCTGTTTAGAATACTAAAGTTGAAAGCCTAATCATTATCCAGCAAGTGTTAATTACACATGGTAAGTTTATATTTTACAGATAACATTTTAAAAAGCACCTAACTGATTTACAAGGCAATGAAAATTGAAGGCACAAACTGACTTTCAAGTAATATATCTAGTATCCATTGCTTTTTTGTGAGGTGTAATTCTTTTGAATACACTTCCTCATGGGTGTGTTTGTGTGTGTGCATGTAATACTGAATTAACATATAAAGTAACACCAAAACTTCTCTGAAGGGAATTTTTTTGCCTTGGAAGAAGCAATTTTTTTTTAAGTTTAAAATCGTCACGCTGGTCTGACTAAAAATTGTGTGCAATCCCAGTTGAAATTTAGGTTTTAATAGAATTCTCAAATTTGGTAAGTATAGAGGAGTGTGACACTAGGCTTTTGCTACATGCCCAACAATTTCCACCGCTGCAGAGCATCTCAGTATTTCTGCCCACTTACAAAAGCAAACAGTTCCATTTTAGTAAAGACTCACCACTGAGATAAGGACACATAAACCACAGACTAAGTGGGCGGGATCACATAATAAAGAGAATTTCTGAAAGATTTGCATTCTCTCATTCTTAATGTACCTCTTGCATATTATCAATGCTACTGCTTAGACATCTTACTTGATGTTTACATACCTTTAACATGAGCCATTAAACACCACAAAAATTCAAAATTAACAAAAGAGACAAAACTTAGCAGTTATTTTCAGAAGTAATATACTCCTGAAAACCAGTGAGCTCAGATCCTTATATCAAAATGACAAATAAATCTACTGATCATTTAATTACATGAGGTTTACCTTCATGTACCTTACTCCATACCAAACTTTTGTGTAAAGTTTCTATTTCCATTGACCTTCCCAACAACATGTAATTATTTAAGTCTATATGTTTCCCTGTTAAACAGACTTTGTCACACATCTGAATTTCTCATTAGAATAATGACCTCGAGGTCTGATAAACATTAAATTAGCATTCTTCTGTGTGTATTAAGTGAACAAGGAAATCCCTTGAAATATGTTAAATTTATGGGTATGAAAATTTGCATTTTTCTAACATAATATTCTATTTGAGAAGTTCAGTATTTTCTTTTACTTTTCTACTACCTGATGATATTTATAATAGAAAATACTTCAAAAATTTCTTGTCACTAATTACTTAGTGCATAGGCAAATACTTTTTAAGATAACTAAAAGCAGTAAATATTGTTAGGGAACTTCATTTGGTTAATCTCTTGTTGTACAACAATGATCTAGTCAAAAAATGTGCTGTAATGATGGAATATGTATTTTTGCCTTAATTATATGATACTCAAGACAATTATAATTCAATTATGTGGATAGAACAGCTGATAACAGAGCTTGCTAGATTAAATATCAAGATCATATATTTTACCTTATGTGGTGGGTTGACCCTGGCTGGACACCAGGTGCCCACCAAGCCACTCTATCTCTCCCACTCCTCAGCTGAACAAAAGGCTTGTGGGTCAAGACAAGGACAGGGAGAAAACACTCACCATTTATCGTCATGGGTAAAAAACAGACTGAACATGGGGAATTTAATTTAATTTATTACCAATCAAATCAGAGTAGGGTAATGAGAACTAAAACCAAATCTTAAAACATCTTTCCCCCACCCCTCCCTTCTTCCTTGGCTCAACTTGGCTCAAATTTCCCTTTGGATAATGTATTATGATTCTAAGACAATAAATTCCCTGCTTATTTATTTTTGATAACACAGTAGTAGTACTGGAACATTTTAATAACATCTCAGAGGCTAATTATAGAGATTGGAAAAAACTTGGATAAATCAGGATAATTCAGCATAATTCCAGTGCCTTCAATCCTTTCACCACCTGATGAGCCCTCCCAAAGTAGGACTGTAGTCCATCATGATACAATTTATTATCCAGGCTGACAAAACTTGCCGATCAGAAAAGGTAGTGCATATACAATCTTAGTCAACATTACTCCACTGGAGGCAAATTGTGCTCTGTTGTTTCTTTGTGAAAAATCCTGTAGTTCACTAAGCCCCCAGAATCTATTTTATCTACTCCAAAATACAAATTCTTTTTATTACCACAGATAACTGTTCCAATAACAAAACCTTTCTGGGAACTCTGAAATACAACAAGAAGTGAATACTGATAAATCTTATCTTACCCAAACTCTTCAACACATTAAACATGCAGCATGTAACTCATGTTTTTAATATAATTCTAGACTACTAAATACTATCAGTAATAATAGCGTGCTTACTCTTTTGATCTACTTCAGTGACTTCTTTATAGGGGTAAATGACATATCATCGGAAATTCTAAGCAGAATGTTTGCAATTGGCAAAATCACATTGCAGTTACATTAAGAAAAACCCTAAATAATGTACAAAATGGCTAAATACCAGCACGATATGGAAACACTGATTATAAAGCACAATCAATAAGGCATTCTGCCTTTGTATACCTATCAAGCAGAAGTCAAACTATGTACCTATGCAATAAAATACTAGAAAGGAGAAAATTCCCCTAGACTAGTATTAAACGTATTGCTGCCTGGTTAGAAACAAACAAACAAGAAAACCCATTCCACTAAATCCACTAAAACTCTTGGAGGCAACTTTTCATAATTGCACAACTACAACATAATTCAGAACACTAAAATTCAGAGATAACAATGAAAGACCTAAGCTGACATGTCTTGTTAAACTTAAATGCTAAAAAGAAATCTAAAAATTTTGGTTGACCAGCCAAAAGCAGATGTTGTAGCAAAAGTAATAGCATGTGCACCTTTGTAATTAGTTCCTTTAAAAAATTGAAACAGCTCCATGAAAAAAACAACATGTATTCAAATAGCACATACACCATACCTTACTGATACATGAAGCTTTTCCTTTGTAATAAACTTCTAGTGGACTAAGGCTTTCAGAATCAGACACTGAATTACTGCACAGTAATCTACACAGCGACCAAGTAAATAAACTGTGACCAATTTGCCACTGTAACATATTTACTGTTACACAGATGCTATTTATACAGACAAAGATAGAGGAAGACACAAATTACTAGTGTATACAATATGAAAAAGGCAAAAAAGCAAGCAAGACAGCACAGAAATTACCAGAGGGGGAAAAAAGAAAAAGTAGTTAGGTGCCTCCTGTTTGTTATCAGACAATTAGAAAACTTCATATACCCAGTTCATATCCAGGCATCTGAAAAGTTCTCTGTGTGCAGGAACATTGTGCAGTTCTTCCAGGTTTCCATCATGAAAAGCTGCAGTTTGTATAGGCTGCCAACAAGTGCCATTTGAACATTGCTTTCATGACAATGCATCTTGAAGAGGTGACATAGAACCTATTAAACCCACTAACCTAAGGGAAGAAAGGAAAAGGCTGACCCTTGGGCTGCAAGGTTGTTATAAAATGTTTCAAGTGCTTAAAATGTATGGAACTTTTACAGATAATGTGAACATAAATGTGGTGTTTTCAGAGTCATACTGGCATCCTAAGACAAAGTCTCAGTTCATTCCTTCAATTAATGACTGTGGGGAATCCTTATGTATCAGAGAACTACCCAGTTACAGGCTCCCTTTGAGAAATGTCTCCATTGATATGCCACAAAAATCAACTGCTTGATGTCTTTTACTACCAAATCCACCCCACCACCAAAAGTGCTCATTTCAGCACTTCCAAAATGCTGCTTTAGAACAAAAACTAATTTAGAACTTGAGCTTGAGATATGACAAGCACCTGCAATGACTAATGGAACACAGCGCATCACTAGATCAGATGCACAATAAGTACATGACTACTGGGTAATTAAAAATAAAAATGCAACATCTTAACCAGTAAAATGCAGTTCTAAAGTATGCTTTATGAGATTTCTTCATTCAACCCTTTCAATATTCCTTTCCCAGTTTTTCCAGCAGGTAGGTAGTCTCCTACTTTTCGTACAATTTAAAGTAGGCCAGAAACATGAGCTACTGTCAACTAGACAATATTTATAGAGGCCTGTGCACAACATTTTATGTAGCCTGGAAGCAGTTCTAATGGCATGAGAAGAATGAAAACAGGTAATGCATAAAAAGTAGCCGTCATGTCTCATCGCACAAGTTACAGGTATTTTGTACTCTAGACATTTAAGAATAAATTCAGCTTGAGTATATCGAAAGGCCCCTGGGTACGATTGTTGTGTATATGATGGCCTTTGCCTTACAAACATTGAATGGGGACTCAGCAGCAATAAGCATGCATAGTGAACCAATTAAGATGTGTTTAACAGCACCGGGATGTCCACAGCTGTGAGTAGAATTGTTGTAAATAGATCAGCATCACAAAATAGGGAACAGTGGGTAGCATGCCAAATGTAGCTTTTTGTAAGTGTTGAAGGCCAGTATTTACAAACACACGAAACGACATGCAAGTTTCCTGGGCATTGGTA
Organism: Phaethon lepturus; assembly: GCF_000687285.1. Classification (NCBI taxonomy): domain Eukaryota; kingdom Metazoa; phylum Chordata; class Aves; order Phaethontiformes; family Phaethontidae; genus Phaethon; species Phaethon lepturus. The sequence goes on along the minus strand of NW_010551011.1, from coordinate 10,773 downwards.
GCCTTTTTGATATGACTCTAGTGAGAAAACCACACAGGAAGTTTTGGTGGATTTCTTAAACCCTAAGCAACACCACAATGAGTAGGAACATTCAGATTTGTTCCAATATAGTCTTCTGTTTTGCTTTCTCTGATTTTTCAACATCTGAATTAGTTCTTACTAGCCAAAGCTTGGAACCAGTATTCATCTGCGTCTCCTTTGAGTTAGGTCAGCTGTCTCCAGCATCATAATTAATAACTCATGACTGACTCTAGACGTTATAATAGTACAGAAGCAAGAAAAGTTTCACATTACCCTTAAGATTCTACCTCTGATTTTTAAGTTATTCTGCTCTGATAAGAGCTTGGTCATTTCAATAACTGATTTAGGTTGCTTCATTTCACATAATGCAGTATGGCAATATTGCATTTTGCACAAACTTCCATGGCATTTCTGCTTACTGACAAATTCTGGAATTGAAGGCCTAAAACTTTTGAACTTTTACTCTTAAAATTTCTTGGTAACTGCTGAATTTAAAATGAAAGTGCCACCATTTAAAGTTGCAAGATTTCCATTTTGTGACTGCCTACCTGGAGATGTACAGAAGCACAGTAATGTTGCACCAGGAGAAATTTCACAGAATCGTTAAGGTTGGAAAAGACCTTTAAGATCATCAACCCAACACCACCATGCCCACTAAACCATATGCTGAAGTGCCACGTCTACATGTTTTTTGAACACCTCCAGGGACGGTGACGCCACCATCTCCCTGGGCAGCCTTTTCCAATGTTTGATCACTCTCTAGTAAACAGTTTTTTCCTAATATCTAGTCTAAACTGCCCCTGGCGCAACTTGAGACCATTTCCGCACGTCTTATCACTAGTTACTTGGGAGAAGAGACCAACACCCACCTCACCACAACTCCCTTTCAGGTAGCTGTAGAGAGCGTGAGGTCTCCCCTCAGCCTCCTCTTCTCCCCACTAAAAAACCCCAGTTCCTTCAGCCGCTCCTCGTAAGACTTGTGCTCCAGACTCCTCACCAGCTTTGTTACCCTTCTCTGGACACACTCCAGCACCTCAACATACTTCTTGTAGTGAGGGGCCCAAAACTGAACACAGTATTCGAGGTGTGGCCTCACCAGTGCCGAGTACAGGGGAACGATCACTTCCCTGCTCCTGCTGGTCACACTATTTCTGATACAGGCCAGGACGCTGTTGGCCTTCTTGGCCAGCTGAGCACACTTCTGGCTCACATTCAGCCGGCTGTCAACCAGCACTCCCAGGGCCTTTTCTGCCAGGCAGCTCTCAGCCACTCCTCACCAAGCCTGTAGCATTGCATGGGGCTGTTGTGACCCAAGTGCAGGACTTGGCCTTGTTAAACCTCATACAGTCGACCTCAGCCCATTGACCCAGCCTGTCCAGATACCCTGCAGAGCCCTCCTGCCCTCCAGCAGATCAACACTCCCACCCAACTTGGTGTCATCTGCAAACTTACTGAGGGAGCACTCGATTCCCTCATCCAGATCATCGATAAAGATATTGAACAAGTCCCGCCCCAAAACTGAGCCCTGGGGAACACCACTTGTGACTGGCT
>NW_010551011.1:0-8678 GCF_000687285.1 Phaethon lepturus | reverse complement strand
CAGGCCCCGCCCCAAAACTGAGCCCTGGGGAACACCACTTGTGACTGGCTGCCAGCTGGATTTAACGCCGTTCACCACAACTCTCTGTGCTCGGCCATCCAGCCACTTCCTCACCCAGCGAAGAGTAAACCTGTCTAAGCTACGAGCCACCAGTTTATTCAGGAGAATGCTGTGGGAGACACTGTCAAAGGTTTTTTAAAGTCCAGGTAGACAAAATCCACAGCATTTCCCTCATCCAGTAGGCAGGTCACCTGGTCATAGAAGGAGATCAGGTTGGTCAAGCAGGACCTGCTTTTCATGAACCCATGCTTGCTGGGCCTGATGTCTTGGTTGTCCTGCACATGCCCTGTGAGAGGCCTCAAGATGAACCTCCCCATAATCTTCCACAGTACCGAGGTCAGGCTGACAGACCTGTAGTTCCCTGGATCCTCCTTCCAGCCCTTCTTGTAGATGGACATCACACTGGCAAGCCTCTAGTTGTCTGGGACCTCCCCTGTTAACCAGGACTGCTGATAAATGATGGAGAGAGACTTGGCAAGGTCGTCTGCCAGCTCCCTCAGCACTCTTGGGTGGATCCCATCAGGCCCTGTAGACCTGTGGGTGTCCCGTTGGTGTAGCATGTCCTTAACTGTTTCCTGCTGGATTATAGGGGGTTTATTGTGCTCTCCATCCCTGTCTTCCAGCTCAGGGAGGTGAATACCCTGTGGATATCTGGTCTGGCTATTAAAGACTGAGTCAAAGAAGGCATTAAGTACTTCAGCCTTGTCCTCATCCTTAGTGACAAAGTTGCCCCCCGCATCCAGTAAGGGATGGAGATTCTCCTTGGCTCTCTTTTTGTTGTTAATATATTTGTAAAAACATTTTGTGTTGTTCCTTATGACCATGGTCCGATTGAGCTCTAGCTGGGTGGTTGCCTTTCTAATTTTGTCTCTGCCATGACCTAACAGGATCCTTGTACTCTATTTGCGTTGCCTTCCCTTTCTTCCAAAGGTGATAAACTCCCCTCTTTTTCCTGAGTCCCAGCAAAAGTTCCCTGTTCAGCCAGGCCGGTCATCTTCCCCGCCAGGTCGACTTATGGCACACGGGGACTGCCTGCTCCTGTGCCTTTAAGATTTCCTTCTTGAAGAATGTCCAGCTTTCCTGGACTCTTTTGCCCTTCAGGACTGTCTCCAGTGACCTTAACAGGCCAAATTCTGCCCTCTGGAAGTCCATGGTAGTGGTTTTGCTGACGCCCCTCCTTACTTCAGTAAGAATAGAGATTTCTACCATTTCATGGTCGCTAAGCCCAAAATGGCTTCCCACCACCACATCTCCCACCAGTCCTTCTCTGTTAGTAAACAGCAGGCCAAGCAGTGCACCTCCCCTGATAGGCTCTCTTACCAGCTGTGTTAGGAAGTTATCTTCCACACACTCCTGGAACCTCCTAGACTCTTTCCTCCCTGCTGTGTTATACTTCCAGCAGATGTCCAGTAAGTTGAATTCCCTCATAAGAACAAGGGCCAGCGAATGTGAGGCTTCTGCCAGTTGCTTGTAGAATGCTTCGTCTGCCTCTTCATCTATAACAGACTCCCAGCAGGATATCTGCCTTGGTTGCTTTCCCCCTTGTCCTTACCCATAGGCACTCACCTTGGTCTTCACAATCATTGAGTTCTGTACAATCAAAAGACTCCCTAACATACAGAGCCACCCCACCGCCTCTCCTTCCATGCCTATCCCTTCTGAAGAGCTTACAGTCATCCATTGCAGCACTCCAGTCATGAGAGTCATCCCACCATGTTTCTGTGATGGCGACTAAGTCATAGCTGTCCCGCTGCACAATGCCTTCCATCTCCTCCTGTTTGCTGCCCATGCTGCATGCATTGGTGTAGATGCACTTGAGCTGGGCTATCGATTTCTCCCCCAACATTGGCATGTCACCTCTAGGCTCATCTCTAGTGAGCCTGGTTTTATCCCCTTCTCCCTTCAAATCTAGTTTAAAGACCTCTCCGTGAGGCTTGCCAAGTCATAAGCTAGAGTCCTTTTCTCCCTTGGAGACAGCTGAACTCTCTGCTGCCAGCAGGCCCAGTGCCATGTAAATGGCTCCTTGGTCAAAAAACGCAAAATTCCACTGACAGCACCAGCCTCTGAGCCACATGTTAAGCAGGTGTGTTTTCCTGTTCCTTTCAGTGTTCCTCCCTGCCACTGAAGGGATTGATGAAACACTACTGTGCTCCCGCTCCATCAACCAGTTGCCCCAGTGCTCTGGAGTCCCTTTTAATTGCTTTTAGACTTCTTTGTGCAACCTTGTTGGTGCCAACCTGCATGACCAACAGCGGGTAGTAATAGCACCAGACCAGGGAGTTTCCTGGTGACATCTCTCACCCGGGCCCCAGGGAGGCAGCAGACTTCCCTGTGGGCTGGGTCTGGTTGGCATATTGGGCCCATTGTTTCCCTCAGAAGGGAGTCCCCTTCTTTTTTTCTTAACAGAGGAAGTCTTGATGCATGGGGCTGACTGAAGTATTTCCAAATACTTCAAATCAGAAACCCTCCACGAACAAATTAAGTGACATTTCCTGTATGTTTCCTTCTGCAAGTATAAAACCACCACACTGCCTATATTGAGCTTTTAGAAGAAGTGCTTGTCAATGTGAGATTCCTTCCATCAGCTGATATAAGCACAATTCTAGATTACAGGCCAAAGTACAAAAATGAAAAGATTGTGATATATACATCCATTAATCTGCAAGTGCAATGAAAAGTCTTCAGCTTTTCCAAGATTAAATTCACTATCTGCTGTAGTTCATTAGTTCTGTAAAAGTAGACTAAAAGAATTTGCATGCTACTGCACTCACACTGTATTAATTACAAATCAAAGCACTTCCATAGTACTTTTCACTGTTTTACCAGCAGTGGTTTCACTGTATGCATGATATTCTGGGAATAAGAATGATCAAATTTCAGAGACCTCAGCTAGTGGAATAAAGGTTATTTTTACCTACTTCTTTCATTGCTTTTCTGTAGTCATTTTCTAATGATTCAAACATCTTCTAGCTTTGTTTGACAGAAATGCAAAGCTGCTGCTATATTTGATCACCATGCCTGCCTATGGCAGGAATCCAAGAAAAGGCTTCTTTACAAGTCCTGGTAAAATTATGTTTGCTTTTATTACTAACAAAACCATGAAAAAAAAGATTTTAAACTAGGCCAACCTAGTGATAATTTGTTTAAAGCTTTGTCTTTGGTTCCTTACAGCCCTTAAACCAGTGATGTGGAATGATTAGTGTTAACCTTACACTAGGGTCATTTCAGAGACTGAAAAAGTCATAAATGCATTTTTAATTTGATTCATCACTGGCCTGCACATTACATACTTGCTTACATGTAGGCTTAACGGTTGTGGAACTCTATAGTTCTGCATGTTCAAGGCAATAAAGATCCTTAATTTCACACTTGTGGCAAAATACAGTTGGTGTTTCTTTTATGTTTTCTATGCTTGTGTGGATCTTAAAAACATTAAGAACTTTAATTGCACATTATCCCAATGTCTTATCTAGCTACAATTCAATCATTAACATAGAATTACACTGAGTATTTAAAATATAATGATGCTATAGAAACCACTAAGATTCTGTAACACGGAGAAAATTTTTCTGGACCTCAGCTGGCTTGTAGATTATAACCTGAAGCATAATACTAAAGAATTCATTCAATTCTATACACACGAGTATAAATGTCAACATTATTTTGTTTATATATATATATTCACCCTCCTTTCAATCTTAAAGAATTTTTAACATTAATAATATTAGTGTCAATGAATTGCAAAACTTACTTTTGCACTAAAATTTTGAACATATGCTTCATTTAACACTGGGTTGCTTGTGAAGTGGTCTGGATAGCGGTTTTTAATTTCCAATACTTTTCTCTGCATATTGGGCAAAGAAGTCTTTCTGTCCATTCATTAATTTATAACTGTTGATCATTATGACTTTTTTTTAAGGCAATGAATTCCCACTTGAAATTTAAATTCCAGGTGTTCAGACTTCCCCAATATTCAACACAGTTCTGATCTCAATTTAATTTCTTCTCATTTCCCAAAAAAAAAATTAGCAAAGAGTGTTGATACTCACAGCTAGGAAATAGATCTAATTTTAGGAAAGCTCCTCCAATAGAGGGAAAAAAAAAAGGCAGCAAAAGCTTACATGCAGAGTAAAAATAATAAATGCCACAGTAAGCACAGGTGCACACAAGAGGCAAGTGCTTTAATTAGAGAATACTTACTGAAGAAATAATGACTTTCACCCATTCTGTGCAAGTTACTTTAAGTTCAGATACTGTGTATCTGAACATAAAAGGCACATGTGCAAAGCTACATGTATTTTGAGCAGAAAACCCTTCAGCTACATTTGGGCTGAAGCAGGTACTAGTTATGACAGTGTCTAAAAAAGCATGGTAGAATGGAATATTCTAGAGAAAAGCAGATAATGATAACATGATAGGCATCATTCATTATGTTTTTAAAAAAATACATTGCTAAAACATCTCCAAAACACTAACTCAGGAACTATAAGTAATGGAGAGAGATTAAGAAGTACCTTACTAAAATTAAAAATTAAGCTTAAATACAGTGCCACAATTACTGCATGTGTAGGGTATAGGACATTTAATACTGAATAGCCATTTGTTCTAGTAATTTTTCAAACTTGTATTTCAGTCATTTATAGTAAGATGCAAAGGGTATCCAGGGTACCTGGATACTAATGTGCTTGCACTTGTCTGGTCAGCTGTCAGATGACTGCAAAACAGTTAAAAACCTATGCAAGCTTTGTCCGCAAGTCCAAAATAGATGCATTAGCAGTAAAATAGCCATCCCTGGCAGACAAGCTGTCACAATCAGATTTCAAAACTAATACGCCACTGACAGATCGGAACAAATCTTAAACTTGCTTTCTGCCTGAATATTGAAAGTAGGAATGTTGTATAAATACAGATAGTTCTGAGAAGCAATTTCTGAGAAAGAATTCTGGCCATATTGAACAGATTTATATTGGTTACACTATATCAATTTTATGGTGTTTGTGTATGATAATTCATGTACAATTGTCACATTTAGCCAAAACAAAACTATTTTCAGAAAATGAAATCACATATTAGTTTAAATATAAGTAGTTACAGTAAGTAGTTATAGTAGTTATAGTAAGGATATCTAAATATCAATATCTAAAATTTGCTGTAGCATCCTTTATAAATATTGCAAATCCTTCAATATTTTAAAGTAAAAGCCTCTATATGTATTTCCAGGTACACCACATAATGAGATCCCAGAAAGGATTTTTGGATTCTTCTGTTCTTTTGGCTTTTCTGGCTTATCAAAACCAAGTGTACCATGTCTTCCCTAGCTTTCAATCAAATACAAGTATTTCAATATAAATACAAAGAGATACCATTTTGCAAAGAGCCTATGGTCAGACCTGTAAGGATAGCACAAGGGTGAGGTCCTCCTTCCACCCAAATAAGCCACTGTCCTTCATGGCTCCCTGAAAGTTCTTTTGAGTTCACTTCTCAGATATCAGTTATTTTAGTTTTTTGAAGGATTCCCACCGTGTGGGAATACATCGTGTCTGTGGAAACAATATAGTTATAATATAATGCAACACTGGTAATAATTACGTTTCTGAAGGGTAGAGTGACGCACTTAGCAGCACTCCTGCTTTTATGTTCTATGTAACCTTGTACAGTACCAGTAGGTGTGTGTCTGCAACATGATCAACCCACAACTATAGGGAGTTTTAATATTGTACCTCAAAGTGACAATATCATGGGTCCATTTTGGTCCAGCTCACATGCTGCCTCTGATTTCCAAAAGGTCTTTTATTGTTCCTACAGCTTCTCTATTCCCCTCTGTTGAAGAAATCTGAGGTCTCTGGTAGGTGCCTGAATACAAAGTTAAATGTACTGTTGGCCACAGTTTATTAGACTGTGATAGTTTTTCTAAAACAAAAGGCCATGCCCTGAGTGAAATATGAATAGGGAAGAATTCCCTCACTCCTGCTCCCAAATAAAAACTGAACCTGTAAGCTTTTCTCATTAACCAAAAGAGGTTTTAATTTAAAACCTTGGAGACAGTAAGAAATACTTAAAACCAAACTCTTTTCCTGATTTCTCCTGGGATTTAAGGCAGGCTGTCTAATCCAGATGCTCTAATGAGCACAGCAAATTGCAGTTTTGCCTGTAAGAAGCAGCAAATGAAAACTTTATTCTTCTGTTTCTCAGTAAAATGTATTTCCCTAATAAAATAAATTCTCAGAAGAGGTCTTAAGGTAGAATACATTTCACGTAACTTCAGTTTGACAGAGACAGGAAAAACGTTTCCAACTTTTCTTAATATACTGGCTTGATTTTTCATTGACATCACTTTTCTGTTAATTTTAATCAAGCACACATGTGAACACATGACAAATTTTACCAGTAACTGGAAGGTCTAAAACAAATAGGTCACTGAGAATAGAAAGGAGAAAGCCTTCTACTACTTCACAAGCATCATTTAGGTCTCTAGATATGTACAAAGCTTAGAGAATTTAAATTAAGTCATCAGCAACCTCAAAGAACTCAGGTCCTCTATCTCCCCTGAGTTCACAACAATCAGACTGACTTTAAAGCAGTTATAGCTACTTTCACACCTGTGAAAATATTTCTCTGCCATACCTATTTTTCTTTACCTTCTTATATTGAATGCAAAAGCTAGATCCAATAAAGGACTTAGGGTCTTAGAAGATACTTTCTCTAATGTGTATTATTTTAGTCCCACAGCAGCCAAAAGGGAAGGCAGAGCCCTGGGCCGTGTGCTTGCATGCAGTCCTGGTGTCCTGGTTTCATCTGGGATAGAGATAATTTTCTTCCTAATAGCTGGTACAGTGTTGTGTTTTGGATTTAGTATGAGAACAACGTTGATAACGCACTGATGTTTTTAGTTGTTGCTAAGTAGTTGTAGTGCTTACACTAAGTCAAGGACTTTTCAGCTTCCCATGCTCTGCCAGCAGGGAGGTGCACGGGGAGCTGTGAGGGGACACAGCTGGGACAGCTGACCGAGGCTGGCCAAAGGGATATTCCATACCATATAACGTCATGTCCAGTACACAAACTGGAGTTAGCTGGGGGGTGGGAATCACTGCTCAGGGACGGGCTATCGATCACTAGGTGGTGAGCAATTGTTGCATTATGCATTACGTGTTTCTGTATATTATTTCTTCTTCTTCTTTCTTCCTTTTTCTTCATTGTTGTTGTTGTTTCCTCTTTCTTTGCTGTCCTATTAAACTGTTTTTATCTCAATCTCCAAGTTTGCGTTTTTTTCCTGTTTTCTCCCCCATCCCACCTAGGTGGGGGGAGGCAAGCAAGCAGCTGTGTAATGCTTAGTTGCCAGCTGGGGCTAAACCACAACTCCTGGAAAGCATCTGCAGTACGTGAATTGAGCCCAGCCAGGAAGGTGAACAGAAACACTTCAGAGTCAGCTGCCATATCAGTCAGGCATATGACCAGATCCAGACAATCAAAAAGTGAGCTGTGTTAAAATTTGCATGTTCTCCACACACCTCACTCAGAACTGCAGTCTTTAAGATCAGCAGACCTAAATGCTCTCTCAGCATTACGAAGAGACCCAAGTGGATCCATGGGCTGGCCTCAGCAAACAGGAAATCTCTGAAGCAGAGTGGACTAGCTCAGTCAGAGACAGTGTAGATGTATTTGGTTAAGGCCACACAGATGCAGAAAAACTCAAACTTGGCACTGTCACCAAAGAAAATGAAGGCTTAGCCATCACGTGCTTAGAAGTGGGTCATGAAAGAGCCTACAGATCACAACAAAAGGCAGCATCTTCCTCTACCTGACATTTTTCCAAACCTTCATTGCCTACCACTCACTTTGAGCAGTATCAACCCATAAACTGTCTAGAAACATTCTCCATCTTTCCCACTGGAGCCAATAGCAGACCCTGTAAGCCTGAATATTGTGTATAAGAAGTTGGGAGGAATGAGTCTTAAGTTAGCATTTCTACTCCCGGGGCTGTTTCTCCAGCTTAAACTGCAGTAGATTTCACAGTAAATCTGAAAGCCTGAGACTGCCATCTCCTAGAAAACAAATTTGAGTGGTATTCTGACTGATCTAGAATATTTTTATTTCAGCAGCTTTGTGTCAGAATGAAATTTATCATCATCAGAATGGATATTTTATTAGATTGTAGGTGCTACCACATTAATGCCTGCCAGGAGGGAAGCCCATATAATTAAAAAGCTGTGAATAGAAAATTAGTAGAAACACAATTATAAAGTACTTTGACAGAAAACAAATAACACATAAAACCAGCATGAACAGTCTGATAGAAAAACAGTATTCTATTTAACATCAGTTATTTTATTAATGATATAACATGGCAGACATCAGTCTCCCAAGTAGTGTGATTTAGATTGACCATCTACTGAATTATTTGTCATTGTAGAAAGAAGATTGTTTCTTAACTCAAGAGCAGTTCAACATCTATTCATAGAATAACCCCACTGAGATCAATGGAAGCAAGAGTAAACTTAGCCCACTATATAATCTTACTGTAAGCAATGTGCATCCTGCAATATGAATGCAGTATGAAGGTGGGAGTAATTTTACACCAGTTATAAAGCTTTTGTCGTGGTTTAGCCCCAGCTGGCAAC
>NW_010551010.1:0-28509 GCF_000687285.1 Phaethon lepturus | reverse complement strand
CTGTGAGCACTCTCAAGATGAACCTCTCCATTTCAGATACTCTTCTGGAGCACCATTCACAAGTATGTGAACTATTCTCTTAGTAGAGGCATTACTCTGGTACTTTAGTAGTTCTCCTGAGATTCTTTCATAACTGAAGTGGTTCTGTGATTTGTGATCATAGTTAGCAGAGTTTCTGCAAAGACAGCTGCTGGAAGGAGAGTGGGAAGTAGCCAGTTATAGGAGATCCATATGCCTAAGGATATGCTGTCTGTCCTTGGACCCGTCCTACAGTTCCTCGGAGCCCTAGAACCCAGATTATTCAACTGCATCATAGTTATGCTCCAGAGATGAGGCACAGAAGTCCCAGGAAAGCATGTGCTATGTAGAGACCAGCTATCCAGAAATCTCTGCACTAGCAAAATGTGCACCTGAATGGGACATCTTAGGTAGTCCATTACTGGAATGTACTGGAGGTACTCCATTACTTCTCCATGACAGGAAAAGCCTCTTTAATTACCTCAAATTAAAGTTAGATCTGCTGTATTTTAGACTTGTGATGTAAAATCTTGTAAGAGAATGCAGAACAAAATACTGAGATATTCAGATAAAAATTTTGAGCATGTTTTTCTGGTGACAACCTTAAAAATGCAGTTGAAAAGATGGATTTTAAGTTCCTTTTGAATACTTATACTCTGACAGTTCTGCTGCTATTATCTGCTGCAAATTGATCACAAGTGTGTCTGTTGCTGGCAAGGATCATTTCAAACATGCAGAGCAGTTACTCACTTGTAAGAGACATTTGACTATGGATAATCCTTCACAGAGTCTGATGATTCACACCTATTGCATACCCATTGCATGAAGTGGGAAGAGTCTTTCTTGTCATCCTTTTAATCTTGCTGGCTTTTGAATCCCAGAAATTTTCTAGAAAATTTGTCTTAATAATGCCATGTTTTGTGCAGGAATACTTTGACTTACAAACCCTTAGGTCTCCTGGGTTATAAACTTGTTCCAACTTAGAAGCAGAAAATGAGATGTAGCAAGAATTTATTTAATTTCTATAAACACGTCTGTAATTTAAACAAGCATTTTCCAGATTTTTTTAGGTGCCAATTGCACAATAGGGCTTTTCTGAAAGCTGGTTACAGAAAGATGATCCAAGCCATTCACTGTACAGGATATATCTTTTTAAGAAACCTGAAAAGCACAGTTTTGGCATTTGTTTCAGCCTGTAGTCAGACACCTTCAACAGCGTTTTAAGAAAGTGTCACTCCCTTCTAGCTGGTAGAACAGAAAATGTTACATGCTGTTATTGTACATAAATATTTTATTGACAGCCTTGCTGCCTCTTTTTCTGATAAAGCACACAGTGGAAAAACAAATAGAGCAAGTGTGTTCTTTTTCTGCAATACCAATGCAAATATCTATTAGAGGTGGAGAGTTTGGTCCCTACTGCTTTAGGTTAACGTGGAACTCAGAGTGTGATAGAAACAGGTGTGGTTCCCTCCAGAAAACATCTTCTGAATACCAAAAGGTAAATCCTCTGGGAAAACAGACAATGGGGCCAGAAATGTAGAAAAAATTCTATGTACCTACAGATTTGTATGTAGTTAGAGATCTGCAGTGCTGTAGCTGGAATATAGAACATCCAGGGGAACTACTGAATGTGAACGTGCTGGAAAGTTTCTAAAAATTAACGATTTATGTATTTTTTTTCTTCCACGGAAGCATGCAGAATAAGCTGGAAGGGCACCTAATGGATCATCTAGTGAAACTTAATGCAGGATTAGCACAACTTAAATTGTTCCCATTAAATGTTTTATTGACTTGGTGTCTTGAAGGATTTCATACTTTTCTTGAGCAGTTTACTACAGTGTTTTATTATGTTATTGTTTAAAAGATTGAGGAAGATTTTAAATTCATTATATATCTATTTCAAAAGGTCCGAGAAATGATATTGTTACTGAGGTACCTCATGCTTGATTTGTTCTTAATCAAATCCTGCATGTCACACTAGAAAGGCAGTTACAACAAAGGGTTAAATTCTGTCATGTGAGAGGTGTTTCTTACTTGCCTTCAGATATTTACAAGTTAAGTATAAGCTTGTTACCCTTGGCTCCCTTTATAGAAATAGGCACCTTTGAAGGGTAATTAATCTTTTCTTTTTAGCCACTCAACCTTTGGGAGGTGGAAACTCGTGATTTCCTACAGTTATTTCCTTGAATAAAACCCTACCTCCACCTTCATCACTTCATGTTTGTTTCGCAAGAATATCTAGGTAACAAAGTTTGGGATGTATGTTTGTGGAAACAGTGAATTTAAAACACGAACAAATTAATTAAAAAAGTTTAGCGAAAGTAAGTTTCAGATTCAAGAGGATTTGCTATTCAGAACAGGTGTCTTAAGGCATCAGAGAGCTAAAATGTTATAAAGCAATCTTTATGTTCCATCATAATTCATGCTTTCAGTTTAAATGTCAGACACAAAACAATTCCTATGAATTCTGTCTGAATAATACCAAAATGAAGACATTTTTCTAGCAAATTGTCTCAGATAAGGGATTTGTTTGAGAACAGTGCAAGTTCCTCATTAAAGGAGACTACATTTTTATTTAGGATTTGCTTCCTTTGTCTATAGCAACTTTTTGAATATCCCCAAGCGGATATTGAATGCCTAACTGAAAGAAAAAACAGGGAAATATTTATCTTTAAACTCTCTATATGTATAGGCCAGTACGTATTATCTTTTAGATCCTGATTACCATTGTTGTGGGTTTTTTTGCAGGTGAGCATATATCCTCCTTCTCTTTTTAACAAGACTGAAGGCTGTAATGCTGCAAGGTTGTGCAGATCCACACCATTCATGCTTCTAGACCCTGGAGGTTTCTCCTCTTATGCCTGTATTCCTCCTGTCAAACAGCCAAGAGGAGAAAGCGGTCAGTGAGATGGCCATCCTCCAGGTTGCTACTAATGTTGTCTGTGCTGCCTCAAATATTGTGAGAATATTTTTGCAAAACTGATTTTACCAAATGAAGCCAAGAGTTCTAAAACATCTACAGTGACTTGATCAGTGTCTTAAAATCCTATCCACAGAGAGGACCTATTTTAAAACAACTAGGAGTTGTTACCTGGAGGTTCTTCAGTGCAGTTTTGAGTTCATTAGAATATTTTCATTGCACATGGGTAACCTTATTCTTAAATTGTAACAGCTGTGCAAATCTCGAGGTCAAACCTGTAAACTGTTTCACTCTCCAGATACTTGTTTAACTTCTCTTACTGAGGCTACTATTATATATTATGGTCATAACTCTAGTAGTTTTATTTCTAATAAAGCTCAAATCTTTTTGAGCAGTGAATAATGTAAAATCAGAACTGTTTCTCACTTCACTCCTGTCTTATTTCTTTTTTTTGCCACCTCCTTGTCTTATTACTTTCTCTGTTTCTTCACTCTCATATTTAACATTATGATTTTTTATTCACAGCATCGAATGGTGATAACTGAATTTTATTACTTAAACTCATTTAAGGCTTTGGTAATATTTTCTTACATTTCTCAAGTTTTCTTGCATATGCCAGTTTTTCTTTACCCAGGAAGGTGCTTCCCATGTGCTGGTCATATATGTTTCCTAACAGAGGGGAAAAGAGAAATAAATACTTCTGAGCAGAAAATTGCATGAATAAAGAAGAAAAGTAAAACAATTCACTAGTCTTTTCTTTGGCTTTTCAGTTAATTGCACTTTATCATTTCTGGTATCATCATAATGTGTCAAGGCTGTTCTTTGTCACACTCTTGCAGCATGAGATACTTTGAAAAAGTGAAAGTTGTTAGGATTATTAACGGAAACCAATTTTCAGGATGCAGCAGATTATGCCACTCCTGTCAGAATGGGCTGGACACCTCCCCTGGAGAGGGGAGAGAGAATTCCACAGAGTGCCTCAGACCAGTTTCACTGCATTAGCCAATAAAGTTTAGAGAACGAGAATTAAATATTTTTCATGGCTCCATATGTCTACAAATATTTAAAGCCAAAAAATGTATCTGAAAATGTTTGCCAGATAATTTTCAGGAAATGAAGCTTGCTGGTAGTTTTTCTAGCTAGGAGAGGAAAAGAGCTACATTCTTGGTTAAATTATCAGTTTTGAATATGCTGAGTTTTAAGAAAAGAGGTGAAACTTTAAAATAGAGTGTCTTTTACTGGGACTGAATTTGGCCTGGTTTTAGGTGCCACAATCACCTTATCTTATCATGTTTTGACTATGCACAATGTTGATTCATTGGCCTTTCTACCTACAAGTCATGTTTTTATCCCTGGTATTTTGCTACTAATATATTCCTAGAGAATTCCTGAACTATAACGTATCTTGTCTGATGAAAGCACTGGTATGAAAAATATTCAGCCTTAGCTGCCACCACACACCAACAGAGTACCAGGAATAGACTGGAATTAAGCTACTTTGCAGTGCCTGTGTGCTAACTCTGTTTACTTGCTAAGCTGCAGCCATACCAGTGTGGGATGCCTTTTTCCTAGAGAACCAGCCCAATACTCCCTCTGGCTGCAGCCTTCCTCATCCTCATGAACACGGTGGTGTGGGAGAGGATTTCAGTGTGACACCTCCTAAGAAGACCGAAGGGCAAAGGATGCGTGTGGGTTCCCATAGCTCTTTCACACACGTTAGGGTATAATGACATTACAGTGTATAATGTACTGGAATTATATACTATAATGTGTTGATATTATTTACACCTAATAACTTTCTCCTTTATAAAACTCCCTATTCTTTTGCTCTTTTTATGTTTTCAGAAGCTGTGATTGATGGTACTAATTATTTTGGGAGACAGAGCAGGTGATAGTCAGTGGATTTGAGGATCAGTGGCAGAGTAGCTGGATAACTGCAGAATACAGGTAAATGGTCACAAGGAATTGGACAAAGTGGTGCTGTGTGGAGCCTGAGCCTCTTTTTATTCACATCATTGACTACAGTTCCGCTTTACAGGAGGCTGTCAGTACTCCTTACGTAGCTTTGCAATAATTTGAATCTAATCATATTAACTTCCTGTCAAATCAGGATTATAACTGGAAATCTGGCTAGCATCTTACTCTCTGCTATTATTGTAAACTCTCTATTAATAAAATGAATTAGTGAGTGTAATTACAGCCGTAGAAAATTCCAGCCAAAACTCTGGAGTTGCAGTCCGGGTAGTTTCAATGTGCTCAGCAAGGACAGTTTATGCATAATTGCCTACTATGCAGATAGCTGTTTTATCTCATCTCAGCACCAAAATTATTCAGAGGACAGTGCGGAGTTAATCTCCCATCCCAGGATACCTAGCTTAGTGACTTGAAGGCTATTAAAGTATTCCTTACTGGCAGAGGTTTCTGTCTCTTTTTTTTTTTTTTTCCTTATGCAACAACCATAAAACCGATCAGCATGACCTGATAGTAATTTTTTGAAGTGACATCTTTCTTTGATCTGTCTTTCCAACCCTTGTGGAGACACCCTGGGATGCATTTGCTTTTCCAAAGTAACCTGCTGCCTGTTGCCTCACCTCGGGAGGGCAGGCAGGGCTGCAGCAGGCTCAGCACAGCACTCCGCAGGCAAATTTTTCACTGTGTCAGGTCTGCCTTTACTCTGGGAGAATACTTGAACCTCAGGAATATGTCCCAACATTTTAAGATACTGGTGTTTGTGATGTGAAATGCTAACTAGACATATTATTTTAAACCCATGAGTGTAATGGCGTATTTTCTGCTACCTTTCACATGGTCCTGACTTTCAGCTATGCATTTGACCATGGCTGAAAAAACTTTGTGTGGCTTTCTGGTAGACAGTTATTGCTTTTACTTTCTTAATACGTAAAAGCTTGCAGTAAATAATGGGTAGGGTAGGGCCAATAAGAGTCTAATGGATAGTGCACAAAGGTTAGCAATCAGATGTGCCTGTTGGTTTGAAAAAGATATGTTTAGTGCAGCCTACAGCGCCCTGACCCCAACTTCATGGCATGTTGCCCAGACAGTAAAATCTAGTCCAACAATAAATCACCAGAATTTGTTCTATTTGACTGTGTTAAAGCAACAGTCTGTAAAAGCTAGGACCACCAACTACGTTGTTTCTGCTGCATATCTGCTGTAACCAAATGACTGCTGCTTCTTGCAAGTCAAATATTACTGAGATGACCAAGAATATTCATTTAGCAAGTACAGGATTGTGCTGTTCACCACCCAATAATTTATGCTTAATTTTCAATTTGCCTCTGCCTAGTTTCCCTGGTGAAAATTTTGCCATATTGAAACCATATTTTATTGCTTTTCACATCTTACAACCCTTCAACCTATGAAACCTATGAAAATTCTAGCCATCATTTCAAATTACTTAAAAAACCCCACAACAACCCTTGAGATAAAGCATCATTTCAGCTCTCCCTAAACAAAAGGATAAGAATTTAAAGAACAGTTAATTGTATTGCAAAAGTTTTCCGTTGTTGGAGCCTAATGTTGCTGGACCAGACTTTTTCTTGCATTTAGGGATCTTAAGAAATATCTTGCTTTTACAGCTTGTAACATTTTAAACTCTTTTTGGTTTGTTTTCTTAGTGTGGAAAGAGGACAAGATGGCAGTCTTCAAAGAATTCAAGTGAATTGCTTAGGAGTGTTAAGCATATAGCTAGATTTTTTGTGTGGGGCAGAAACAGCAATACTTTGCCTAGAAAACACTTGTGCAGCTTAAAACTACTGTCAGTAATAGTTTCAGTTTAGAAAAGCAGTGACCCGTCTCATTTCTCCAGGTTACTTCTCCATACATTGGAAAGATACTGGAAGAATAAAATGTGACTGCCTTGTCACTTTTGGATGGATAAGAGCCACATTATTAGCTGAGTAAAAAAGTAACCAAATCCCTCTTCTTATTTGACCATATGATCACCCTTTTGAATGAGAAGACTGGCTGAAAGGTCATCATAGCCTTACAGATCCAGGAAGGCATTGGGACTCATTATGGGAGAGGTAGGTTAACTGATGTCCGGGGCCTGAGGTAAACACCCAATATACAAATGATCTAGAAAGAGTGTTACATGGTATTATTGATTAACGTTAGTCCAAATCTAAATGTTTTGTTTATAGTACAGTACTGGATTTAGCCTCCTTTATTTTTTTAGTGGATGCATGAATTAATTGGTTCCTATGGTAAATTCCTATTTTAAAATACACTCAGATCACTCACACAAACACAGACAGCACTAATGGCCTCATCCTGCTCCACTCTGGCACACCAGGATGGAGGTCCACTAGTGAGAATACATATACATATACATGTACATGTACATGTACATATACACATACTAATGCATATACATAATGTGTGTGTATGTGTGTGTGTATACAGCCCCTCTGAGTGGTGGTCTGACCCCCGCTGCTGCACTCACTCTCCATACACACATGTGCACACCGAATAGCGAGCCCTTACCCAGGAAAAGCGTTAGAAGGCAGTTTAGTAAGAAGATAGGAGAAAGAATAAGATAAATGTGCTGCCCAGGCACAGGGCATGGCCAGACAAACGTATTGACCAGCAGCTGTCTACACGTGACCAGCCTTTACTTATCCCCTTACTACTCTATTTTCCTACACTTGTTCCTCCCCAAATCT
Organism: Phaethon lepturus; assembly: GCF_000687285.1. NCBI lineage: Eukaryota > Metazoa > Chordata > Aves > Phaethontiformes > Phaethontidae > Phaethon > Phaethon lepturus. The sequence continues at coordinate 20,889 of NW_010551010.1, read as the reverse complement.
AGATCCCTCCCTTTCCCCACCTTTAGGTCCTCCTCTGGTGAGGTGGCCTGATAGCTCCTGTGATAGGCCTGGCAGGATATTAGCTGGACTTTCTGCCCTTCTCTCCCTGCCCTCCTCCTCCGTCTCTCTGTATTCCTTTCTGGGGATGCAAACAATCTTTTTATCACATAACCTAACATTATCCATTAATGGTGTGCTAGAAGTCCAAAAACGATGAAATTTAAAAAAAAATGTGTATGATATTACAGTGCAGAAGTAATAGCTCTTTGTGAAACATTCATCAGGTAGCCACCATCTCTATGGGATGACAGATAACTCCAGAATGGAGATGCTGGCCATGTTCTTGACGCACATCAGCAGATGTAAGGGGAGTGATGGGAATAAAAGGTGGCTTGGCACACTCTTTGTCACTAAGTCTCTCAGGTTCTGAGAACTATTCAGGATTTGGGCATGAGCCTAAACAATTTGGGCTGCTCTTTGCTCTGCCTTCACTGTAACCACAGAATGGGGCACAGTTAACAAGTCTGAAATGATCTCTGTAGGACATCCCCTTTGCTAGCTGCCCTGGCTCCAATTCAGTCTGACATTCTCCTGCATAGGAAAAGGTTCTCCAGGAGTTGGTGTGTTTTCCCTAAAAGTGGTCCAGATTGTTGACTTGGTAGGAATGTATCAGGTCAGTACTTAAGGATTTCCATTTTTACAGTTAAAGCACAGCTTTAGCTGATCTTAGCAGAATATTTTGAAACACTCAACTATACCAGGTTGGATTCTGCAGAGATTTCCTATTTCCTCTGCAGCAGACATTGAAACATTGAAGAGCTGAAGTTAATTGGGGAAGACTGTGGGATGAAGATGGCAACCAAAGAAGTGAAGGATCAACTGTTTTGGGAACGCTGACCTTTAACAAGCTTGTCTTGCTAGCTTTTATCATCACTGGAAAGTGAAGGACTGCTGCCTTTGTGCCTATCTAAGCTCTTGGTGTATCACACCTTTGGCATAGGTCTCTCCTTCACAAAATAAAACTAGAATAAACTAAAATTTTTTGTCATTGTGGTCCATGTGTTTCAGTGTCATCCATGCTACTGGTTGGATGCATCAGTGTAATTTTTGCTCCTGGAGCAAATATACTTTCATTAATTTAACAGGGAGCTTTTCTGGGATTTTTCCACATGCTTTCTGTTCATTTTTCTCAATGATTTGTGCAGATAAATCCTTTAATGGGCTTTGGCTGTAAGCTACTGTTGGCTCTTCTTGGAATGGTGTTGCTAAAACACATCATGCAGACCCTCAGGACTCTGGCAGAACAGGTAGCTCTATCATTTTCACATACCCACTGTGTGCAAAGACCTTTATTTATCCTTTAAAAAAGCACTTGCATGGCTCTGTAAACAAGATCTGTATATATCTGTCTCAATAGCTTTTATTTGCATAAAGCATTTGTGCATGCAGAGCAGGTTTTGCATAAAAATAAGTCAATAGGTAGTATTTGCAAATGTCTCTCATACTAGCAAAAGTTATCACTAGAAATCAGCACCCACTTTCTAATGAGATCCATTTATTTATCAGACCTGTTAGTAAAATGACACAAAAATGTCTGTGAGATTGCTCAGCTGACATGGCAACTCATTTGAGCTAGTTAGTGGGGAGGTTAACTACCACCAAATATGATGAAATGTGGACACTTTTAGGGTTCTAATCCTTGTGCTTGTTTGCTTAGTGAAAAAGTTTCTACTAGCTAGACTGATTGCTCTTTCAGTGCCTTAAATCAAACATACCTGGAGGCCTCAAGATGAGAAAAGCAAATATTTGCAAAAAAACCTGCTGGTTTGCAGGGTTCTCCTTAGCCTGGTTCCTCTCTGACACTTTCATTTTCCTGCCTGTACTCTCTTTAGAAACTTAAAAGGAATACACAGAGATCCTGAATGCCTAAAAGCAATATGAGAGAGGCTAATTGGCAGGGCTTGTGAGTTGTAGGAGGAGATTATAAGCAAGAACAGGATAACCTTTCCAGGGTGTTTCAACCTTTATACGTGCTTGACTGCTCTGAGCTCATCCTGGAGTTTGATAGAACCAAAATTAAAATAAACCATAAGGGCAAAAATTTGCAGCTTGCTATATTTAATAAAAAGTCTTAACAAACACTTTCTATTTATTTCTTGCTTGAAAAAAGGGTGGTCTTTCATAAAATGCCTTAAATTGTATTTTCACTAAAATCAAGAAATGTAAAATGTAAAAAAAAATGCAGAGATCTTTGTCTCACCATATTTGGTTATTTGTGAGGAGGAGTGTTTACACACAGTAAAAAAAAGGCAGAGATACTTACAACCTTGCATTTTTTTCTGTTATTGTTAATTTGTCAGAATTTTTATTGGAAAAAAGGTGTAGAAGGGATTTCTTTGGGTCACTGGGCCCAGACCCCTGCTAGTGCAGCGAATGTCAATATATGTGGATAAACCCCTCCATAAAAACTGATCAAAGTCTACAAGTAGCTACGAGTAGCCAGACTAAAAACCTATAAGAAGTTTTTTTTCAGATTTTTAGTCCTGTAATTTTTAGAAACCCTTAGCTAATTTCCAGGATAAATTTATCTTTATCTTTTCTTACTAGATAGTCATACAGTAATACATACTGTGAAAACATTAAATTAACAGAGGGATACTGTAACAATTTGTGAATCCAGTTAAATTCTCCAGAGCAGGAGATACTGTGCCAATACAAATATTTGCATGGTACTAAAAATTAATGTATGTGGAAGAACATAAATCGAGTAATTCAATGTGAGCTTTTAAAACTTCCACATGAGTTTTGCATCTCACTTGAAGAATGTAAAAGATATGTTGCTAGAAATCTCTGACAGCGCAACCAGGCACATTGTTCACATGTTGTAGGTTATATTTAAAAATAACATAGTGACATCAAAAAATTTATTTGTTTGTTATTTTCATTCATAAGAAGCCAACGTAAAACTATTACCTTTAAAGAGACTTCAAAATTAACTGTAAATGATTTTGAAGGATTGGAAGTGTGTGAACATGAGTGTATGAGAGTCTATTCACCTTATGATGTGAGCATGGCCAAGTCCTGCACAGCCTATGCCCCTTTCACAAGCCATGGAGGCATAGGAGGACAGGGAATTTCTCATCTACAAGGGTAAGCACTACTGCAGGTTTGTTAGGAAAGACAGCTGAACTGATTTCTGAGGGAGACAGGAGTCCCCAGGTACAGACTGTGTTTTCTGTAAGGGGTACCTCAACCTGTTTTTCCCTGCTTCGGGGAAAATGAGTGATGGGATTTGATGGTGTTTCATCTATCACCCTCCTGCCCTCACGTTGCCCTGGAGCAACTGGTACATTACCCTTTGCACAGATGTTTCTACCAAGGTGACAAAAATATGCTGTTTGAGGGGTATTGCAGAGCACTGATTCCTACCCGAGAACCTCCTTGCAGCTGACTGACTGGCAGAAAGAAAGTCGTAGGACAGTTTTGAACTGATTTCTGCCACACTTGGAAAGCAGGCTGTCGGGTGATGATACCCTTCACATTTGGATAGGGCAACAAATGTGATACATATTCTAAAAGTGGACATGGAGAGACTACTCAAGTAATTGCACAGTCTGGCTACTGGGACTATATAATCCATTTTAAACATTTTTCTGTTTTGTAACAGCTCATGTATATTTTTATGTTCATTTAAGTATTCAGAGTTCATTTATGTTTATTTAGGTATTCACTCATTTTTCTGCAAATAGTCATATTTGTAAAAAAACAAAGACCAGAGGATCCCAGCCACAGATTGCACTTGTGCTGCAGTGCAGGATGAATTCTTGAGGAAGAAGAATTTCAGGGACCTATTGTGAGTATTATTCACATTAAGGTAATCTGTTTTGTTCTAGTCTGTAAAGTACTTGTGGAAGTACTCTCTTGGGATTTCTTGTTTGTTCAGCCTTATTATTTCCAGGTCGGAATTTATGAAGTTCAGAAGTTTAAAGCTGTGGCTGTTTTTCACCACCACAAAGCTATGGCAGCTCTTAATCCCACAAAAGAGGTTATGAAAGCCAGGCTTGTTCCTTTCCAACTCTTTTATTATGACTATCACTAAAGTTTATAGCACAATTCCCAATCTACGCTTGTTCAGTGTCACTGGTCTCTACCAAGTAGTAGAGATTTAACTGTTTATCTCCAAAGGGACTATGGTATATGCATCTGAAAGCATGTTTTGGAAGCTTGGCTAAGAAATGGAATCCTGCTGTACTTGTGAAACAGATACGACTTCAAAGGAAAGCTGGGCAAATGTGGCTGAAAGGTTTCACAAACATTGAGGCCTATTGCAGTCATCAACAGTGGTTCTACCACATTCATGCTTCCTCTTGCTCCTGTCTAAAACATTCATGCAAGTATAGATTTGTTCATGCAGACATCTACAAAGAGCCGTTACTTAAAAAGAAGAATTCTACATCTAGAGAAATCACTGTTCTTTGTAATCTTTTGTACCTACCTTTTGTCTTGTTTACAAAGTCTCCATCACCCACATGGGATGAAAAAAATTGTCACACGATAGAGGCAGCTAACTAGTTAGAAACAACAGCAGTAAACAGACACGTGAATTTCACATATATCTTATAGATTGTATTTGCTTGGTATAATTATTATTTCCTTGGTATAATTATTCAGTCAGTACCTTGACAAAATCATGTAGGCCTATACAATATTCCTGAACAGAGGAATTGTATTATAAAGTGTATTGACAATCAACAATTTGATGACTGTTGTGAAAAATGCAGTTTGACAACAAACACGTTCATTAAAATGGCTGGAATTTATTATTTTCCCTAGCAGGATAAAACAGATAAAAGAGTGGTATTCACAGCAGTGTTAGGAAGGTTTGACAGTCAGTGACTCTGTATTAGTGATATGGTAATAGGAAGTTCTACAGAAGAAAAATGGTAGCAAAGAGGACGCTATTGATGCTCGTGTATAAAACACACTAGACAGTAATGATATAAGGAAACTGTTGTCAGTGCCTATATGTGGAGGGGAGGGATCAGGGAGCCTATAGAGACTTGCACACAAATGTACTTCAGTTGTCCAAAATGGTTTCGAAACAGTTCAAAGTATTTTAACAAAATAGTTCAAAATTACCACCTATGACTGATGCATATCCTTTACCTAATGATTTCCTGTCACCTCCTGTTCTTGACCAGGCCAGCTGTGAAGGAACAGTGAGTACTATTTTCTTGAAAAGATAAATCCTTAAATGAAGCATTTCCAATCCCTAGAGAGCCCAATAGGACCTACTTGTCCCTTGGTGTGCCTGCTTTTTATTAAGATGTATTAAGAAGGTGAAAAAACAGGTCACACAGATACTGTAAGACAGATTCTTTCCTCCTCATTGTGCAGACTTATTTAGAGGACAGTATGCAGATTTTCACAGATTATTTATTTCTGTAAAGACAAAAAAAGTCAAGTATCCAACTCTGGGTCCTTGATTCTCAAGTTTTCTCAAACAAGGCTGGACTCATTATTGAGATAATTAACTGATACTGATTTAGTTCAATATTGTCAGCACAGAAGCGGGCTGGATTTGAATTGACAGAGTTGCATCTTTCCTCAGCGCTGGCAGTGCTCTCTCTTCCCCCTTCACTTGTTTCCAAATGGAAAGGAGCAGGAATCCGAAATCAAAGCCAGGGCTGTTGACTTTTCAGTAAGGAGTTCCCCTTTTCTCTTCCTCTGAGCAAGAGGATTCTCAGCTGAGTGAGTTGTGGCTAAATTTGCAAACCCAGGGGATTTGGTCCAGGGCTTTGAAGAGTGATACAATTTCCATAAAGTAGGTGGAGGAATGTTGCAAGCTTTGTGTGTGGACATGTAAAATTCTCTGTCAGCACTAAAGCAGACATAGGCATTTGAAAGTGAATAGTCTGATTTAAACAGTTGCATGTCTATGGATGACCTCCAATGATTAAATACAAAGACAAGTGCAATTTGAGGCAAATATATTTCCAGGTGCTTGAGACTTAACATCCAGCTCTGCTGCAATATCTAGAAGCTCCTGTGAGCTACTGTGAGACTGAAGAAGTCTGTAAAAAAGAGCTTGACTATTCATATTTAGGCTAACACTAGCATTCAGAGAAGAGTAGTTTTCAGAGGTGTGCTGGTTTTGTCTGGGATAGAGTTAATTTTCTTCACAGTAGCTAGTACAGAGCTGTGTTGGTGCATTAAGCATAGATTTGTGCAGAAAACGGTGTTCATAACACAGGGATGCTTTAGTTGTTGCTGAGCAGTGCTTACACAAAGTCAAGGACTTTTCTGCTTCTCACACACCACCACCAGCAAGTAGGCTGGGGGTGCACAAGAAGATGGGAGAGGACACAGTTGGAACAGCTGATCCCAACTGACCAAAGGGATATTCCGTATCATATGATGTCATGCTCAGCAGATAAATTGGGGGGAAGAAGGAGAAAGGGGAGGATGTTCGGAGTTGCAGTGTTTTGTCTCCCCAAGTAACTGTTCTGTGTGATGGAGCCCTGCTTCCCTGGAGATGGCTGAACACCTGCCTGCCCATGGGGAGTGGTGAATGAATTCCTTGTTTTGTTCTGCCTATGTGTGCAGCTTTTGCTTTCCCTGTTAAAATGTCTTTATCAACCATGAGTTTTCCCACTTTTAGTTTTCTGATTCTCTCCCCTATCCCGCCGTGGGGGGACTAAGTGAGCAGCTGTGTGGAGCTTGGATTCCTGCCAGGTTAAACCACAAGAAGAAGAAATTACCCAAGAGCTTCATAGTGGTAAAAGCAAAACCAAAACAAAACAAAACAAAAACAAAAAAAAACCAAGCAGGAGGTGAAATACATGTCTTGTTCATTTGAAAAGGTGTTAAAATGCTGTGTAAGATCCTTTTTGTACTTCACGGTTACACTTGCAGACCAGTGGAAATATTTATACCCAATGAAAGTCATGGTGTGTGCGGGGAATTTCTTTCCTATTTTTAAGCGTAACTGCCTAGAATACTTGAGCATGATTCTGTGTGTCTCCCTGTTGTCCTTTGGTGAATAAAAGGAGAGGGCTCAGCTGTTAAGTTCTGGCCCCATACTGCTGAGGCTGCAATAAAAAACTGTTTGAATCAAGGGATAAGAAAAGCTACATTCTGTTGGATTTATCGCAAGTTCTGAATGGCCTTGATAAACGGCACAAAGACAGAAATACTTCCCTTTTGACATATAAGCATTGTCCTTGTTATAAGGTCTTTGTACACAGTATTATCAAGCCCTGATTTTGATTGCATATTTCCAGATAACTTAGTAGAGATATTAATGAAGGAAAACATTTGAAGAACTTCTGTATACATGTAACTTGCTTCTCTTTCAGGCAGTCTGTCTGTAAATATTTTGAATTTTTAGAACCCACATTTAATCCTCTCAAAAACTAGAAAGAGATAATATTTAGTTTAACGAAAAGAAGGCTATGTATCTTCTGGAATATTTACTTTTCTAGAAGAGTCTCTCAACCTTCAGCTTGTGTCATTTTAGTTCTGTTTTCAATGCGATCTTTTAGGTTTCAGCAACTATTACATATTTATGATACAGTAATGCCTGAAAGCCTAAATCACTCTCTTGTATGTGAGCTCACCTCATACTTGCAGTGTGAGAACTTCTGAAGAACATTCTAAAGACATTGTGCTCTGAAAAGACAAGGTAGCCAGATAGGAAAAAAAAATGAAATTCTTCTTTCAGTGTGTGCTGGGGAACTAGCAGACAGACTGATGAAGTGAATTGCTCAAGTTCAAATGAGAACGCTGTGAGAGAATTTGGATTTTGTGAGTCCCAGACTACCAGATTAACCACAGATCTGTCGTTTCTCTGAATATAGACACTGCACAGACATGTCCAACCCGCGAATCTTAAACCTTTGTGTCTATCCAGGTGCAAGTCCCATGCTGGGGCTATACCACACCACTGGTAGTGGGACTGTGCTGATGCAGGTCTTAGGAGTACTCTGAAACCTTAGCTGTGGGATGAAGTGTGCTTATTAGGAACAGCTAGGCTGCTAGCCTGGCATCTCTTGGACTCCTCCAGGGCAGCTGTTTCCTCAGCCCAGTGCCGTCCTGCACTGGAGAGGCGAGATTCTTTGCAGCGCTGTCCTCTTTCCTTGCCTATGGACCATCCTAGTCCTTACCTCCCCAGTCCAGAGGCTCTTAGCCCTGTGCAGAGTGGGCATGTAGGTCACAGGGCTGGAAGTACATACACACCTGCATTAGGCTGGATTAAATATCTTGTGTTATCTCTTAAAGAAAAAACAAATTCTGCATTATTGCATATATTCTCTGGGGGTGGTTCTTTAAATGTTCCAGAGAATGGCTTTATGTCCACCTCAGTTTCTTATTTCTTTGTAGGTCCATATACTGGACATTTCCCAATAATTAGCTTTCACCATGCAAGGCACTTGGCTCCTTGGTTATTGTTCTGTTTTACCTTCATTTCATCTTATGGGAAGCCTTTTTCCCTGTCCCTCCTTAATACAGCTTTTCTAATAGTAGGTTTTTTTGATGTCATGACCATTTAACTACTACAACATCTTGACCTGTGCACTCATCAGTTTGCCTGAAGTGAATCTGAACAATTGCATATGCCTATATGTTGATAAATTTCGATGGGAAATAGGTGAAGATTCTTGTTTTTCACATTTGTATTCTTCCCAACAAGTTTCTGCTCTACTGATTGCACCGCTGAGATGCTTCAACTGAGCTTTTGATGACGAGTGAGAGGTTGCATGAAGCAGCTATTCTATTCCAAACTCCCAGTCCCTGAATTGATTATTATGGGGGAACCTGTGTCACAAGAGAAGAATGTGATCCTCTTTGTATAGTTTAGGCTGAGCCCTGATGTAAAATTGGCTCTAAGCACAATACATGTCCAAAAATAGATGAAGTATGTTTATTCATACCTTAGCTGAAATTAACATGCCAAAACCAACTTTGCTGAAAAAGCATAGAAAAAACCGTATTTCGTTTGCTGTTAGTACTGTTATCCTATCACTGTGTAACTGATTTCTGCTTTACAAAAACAAAACTAAACAAAAAAATTCATAAGAGCCAGTATCAACACAGTTATAGAATCATAGAATATTTTGAGTTGGAAGTCACCTTTAAAGGTCATCTAGTCCAACCCCCTGCAATGCGCAGGGACATCTTCAACTAGATCAGGTTGATCAGAGCCCTGTCCAACCTGACCTTGAACGTTGCCAGGGATGGGGCATCTACCACCTCTCTGGGCAACCTGTGCCAGTGTTTCACCACCCTCAGTGGGAAAAATTTCTTCCTTAGATATAGTCTAAATCTGCCCTCTTTTAATTTAAAACCATTACCCCGTGTCCTATTGCTACAGGCCCTGCTAAAAAGTTTGTCCCCATCTTTCCTGTAAGCCCCCTGTAAGTACTGGCAGGCTGCAATAAGGCTTTCCTGCAGCCTTCTCTCCTCCAGGCTGAACAACCCCAGCTCTCTCAGCCTGTCCTCACAGGAGAGGTGTTCCATCCCTCTGATCATTTTTGTGGCCCTGCTCTGGACCCGCTCCAACCGGTCCACGTCTTTTCTGTGCTGAGGGCTCCAGAGCTGGATACAGGTCTCCAGGTGGGGTCTCACCAGAGCGGAGTAGAGGGGCAGAATCATTTCCATCTACCTGCTGGCCACACTTCTTTTGATGCAGCCCAGGATAGGGTTCATCTTCTGGGCTCTGAGTGCATATTGCTGGCTCATGTCCAGCTTTTCATTCAGCAGTCCTTCATCCCCAAGTCCTCGGCTGGGCTGCTTTCAATCGCTTCATCCCCCAGCCTGTATTGATACACCCAGCTGCAGGACCTTGGCCTGCAGAACCCTCAGGAGGTTCACACAGGCCAATTCCTTGAGCTCATCCAGGTCCCTCTGGATGGCATCCCATCCCTCAGGTATGTCAACCGCACCACTCAGCCTGGTGTCATCTGCAAACTTGCTGAGGATGCACTCAATCCCACTGTCTATGTCACTGATGAAGATATTAAACTCTACTTGACCCAGTACAGACCCCTGAGGGACACCGCTCATCACCGATCTCCATCTGGACATTGAGCCGTTGACCACTACCCTCTGGATGCAACCATCCAACCTATTCCTCACCCACCCAACAGTCTACCCACCAAATCCATATCTCTCCAATTTAGAGAGAAGAATGTTGTGAGGGTCCGTGTCAAACACCTTACGGAAGTCCAGATAGACAACATCCATAGCTCTTCCCTTGTCCACTGATGTAGTCACTCCATCCTAGAAGACCGCGAGGTTGGTCATGTAGGACTTGCCCTTGCTGAAGCCATGCTGACTGTCTCAAATCACCTCCCTGTCCTCCATGTGCCTTAGCATAGCTTCTAGGAGGATCTGTTCTGTGATCTTCCCAGGCACAAGGGTGAGGCTGACAGGCTGGTAGCTCACAGGGTCCTCCTTGCTACACTTTTTAAAGATGGGTGCAATGTTTCCCTTTTTCCAGTCTCCAGGGACTTTGCCTGACTGCCATGAGTTTTCAAATATCATGGAGAGTGTCTTGGCAACTATATCAGCCAGTTCCCTCAGGACTCTCGGATGCATCTCATCAGGTCCCATAGACTTGTGCATGTTCAGGTTCCTCAGGTGGTTTCAAACCTGCTCTCCTCTTACAATGGGAGGGACTTTGCTCCTCCAGTGCCCGTCTTGCAGTCCATCCACTCGAGAGGTGTGAGAGGAAAGGTTGCCAGTGAAGACTGAGGCAAAGATGTTGCTGAGTACCTCAGCCTTCTCTTCGTCTGTTGCTACCAGTTTGCCACTCTTGCTCATCAAGAGGGATATGCTTTCTTTAACCTTCCTTTTCTGGCAGACATACCTGTAGAAGCCCTTCTTACTATTCTTTGCATCCCTTGCCACATTCAACTCCAGCTGTGCCTTGGCCTTCCTGACCCCACCCCTACACAACCAGGCAGCATCCCTGTACTCATCCCAGGACACTCGTCCCTGTTTCCACTGCCTGTGCATTTCCTTCTTGCCCAGTTACCCCAATGCAAGGGGACAACATGTTCAAAGCAAGAAATGAATTAAAAAATAGTGTCGAAGACAGAATGCTGTAAAAACCTTTCTTCTGAGTTTAGTAATAATTTATTTTACAATGAATATAGATTTATCTTGCTTCATTTACATGAAACCATTTTCTGGCTAATCTTTTACTTAATTTTTTTACAGTTTCTTCATTTTGGGTAATTAAGTTTTCTGGAGAGGAGAAGACTTAAGGCCTTCAGTCTTAAAAATATTCTGATCCTATTGAAGTAAGTGGTAAATCCCACTGATTTTCTAGGATTGAGATTCCAGCTGCAAATTTCTTCCAGTCGCACTGGAGGGAATACATGTGAATTAAGGCAGAAAGGGCAGATGAGGAGAAAGATAGCTTTTGTGCTATGTGGTTTATTGGCTTCAGAGTTTTAAGAAAAAGGATTATCTTCTGTGCTTTCAAGGTGCTTTGATTGTTTATTTGTTTCTTAAACAGGGGAAGCCTACAACATTTCTGAATGCCATGTGAAAAAGCTGAAGAATAGAGTGAGTGAGTGAGTGAGTGAGTGAGTGAGTGAGTGAGTGAGTGAGTGAGTGAGTGAAGTGACAATATGGCTTATCTTATGCACACACTTCAGGTCCATGTTTTAGCACATACCCAAACCTAAGCCAGTTCATACCTTTAGCATTACTCTAGTGCTTGAGCACCTTGCTGCATCTGAACCATAACACTCTGTGTGTTGTAATCATCCCAATGAAGAAGAACTTTACACTCCCTTTTGAGCTCATAAAATCAGTTCTCATGACATAATAAGAAGCAGAGCACAGCTGAACGCTGAGGTAAAAAAATACTATTAAAGGATTTGAAGACATTTGAAATTCATGCCAGGATTTATGAAATATGTGAAACACACCAAAACGAACAGTAAGCCTACCACCAAGTCTGTTCTGTTTGTTTTAAGCAAAGCATCTATTTTTGACATGGACTGTAATATTGAGTGTCCTCAGAGGTAAGGCTTCCTTCTAAGTTAATTTCTGCTATAACAATATGAATGTATGGATGTTAAATTATGCATTTCTTTTCAGATGTGAGGATTTCTCCCCTTCAGCATTACAGGGGGAGCAGAGGCTGCTTTTGCCCCTCCATGGGGCCGCTGCGTGCTCTGCGGTCGGTGTGCTGCAGCGAGGAAGAGCAGTGCCACCGCACACTCGCATGCATTACCACAAAGACCCCGCCTGACCCTGTTCTTAGGAGGGTAAAAAAACTGTGCTACTTTCTGTAAATGCAACTCACTGCATGGAGAGAGGAATTTATCCAGCCATGACTGTACAACAGATGCAGATAACTCTCATGTTTTCCCGTGACAAACTTGTTCACTGCATTTTTGGACTGGATTCCACTCAGACAGAGCCGTGTTGGTTTTTTAAAAGCTGTCAGACATAAAGTAGTGCACAATTTTTTTTTTTTTTTTTTTTCTGATTGTCTGCACTGCTTTCCTCTAATGGTATTTCTGTTAGCAGTTCTGGTTGTAGAGGTTTTGAGGCAGCTATCTTGTAATCTAATTTATGTCAATTAGTCATCAGTCCGGACAAAAGCCTTCTTATTCAGTTTGTATAGCTAGCTCCCAATAAATCTTTCTTGTGCTCTATCAGCACATATGGCAGTATTTTTTTCTCAGTCCTCATTTTGCAGCTTTTCCCAACTGCTCTTCTCAAGAGACTAAAACCTCTTTCTCACTCTGTCTTCATTTTTTACGTTCTTACCCATGAGACTAATGCAATAGTGAATGAGTGAGCGAGTGAGTGTGTGAAGCTGAGTAATTACAGACATCTCAGTTTTAACTAACATTTAACTAAGCTCTTTTGTCAGTAAAAGCATATACCCCTTAACTTTCTATTCAGGAAAACGGACCAAAATGAAGATGACATGTTCCTCCATGGGATTAAGAAACTGAGTGAAGAAGTTTGTAGGGACCCAAGAAAAAGAAACCCAAAGAAAAGAAACTTAGTTTCTTAGAGCTGAGTTTGCCTTGTTTAGTGGTGGTTTGTGGCTTGCCTGGAGGTTTGCTGCTTGGGAAGACACTGGGTGCCCAGATTTGCGACTAGTTAATCACTAGTGTGATTAACATGGGGGCAGGATGACCTAAGTGAAAAGAGGCTTAAAATGAAACATCTTACTGCAAAGTGATCACTAATAAAGTACAGCAAATAAGCCAGTGCTGTGGCGGAGTTAAGGCAAGAGAACTTATAAAATGTTTATATGATCTTGGGAAGGTAGAACCCCAAAACCCCAAAAGATAGTCTCTCAACTTCACTGTTAGTTTTGCCAGATGGGAACCTTGAGCCTGGATATTTTTGGTCAAGTCCTGGCCTCCAGTTGAAGGAAATGTGTCCCAGGAATGAAAACCAGTGAGAGGACAACGTGAAGGATGCTCTTTCCTGAACTCAAGAAGAAGGTGGAAAATCTTAAAGCAAAGAGTGCCTGAAGGGAAAAGCCCCTGGAAACAAATGAGTTTTATTGACGTGTAAGCCTCCAGAAATGAGGAAGGAAAACAGTACCAGATGACAGAGGTAGAAGCTACAGTGCCAGCGTCGAGGCAGGCAGTTGTCCTTCACAGCTGGCAGCCCATTACAGTCAGGAATCAGGACTGTCCTTACTGCATGCAGTAGAGAGCTGGGTCTGATGACAGAGTCTGCATGATTACATTCTTCAAAGGCTGGGAGGTTCATCACTAATGCATGTCAGAGAGGAGCCAAGGGTGTTGGAAATTGCTGGCTGCTCCTCCTGAGAGGAATGATTCATCTGCCAACCAACCCCAGCAGTCCACACAAAGTATGGTCATCCAAGACCCCCACATGAGACATTGCACAATGGTTGCCAAGGGCCAACAGCTTCTTTGGTTGCACTTTGCACTGGTGATTCCTATGAACTGTAACAGCTCTGAGTGTGGGTCTGGGGATGATCTGAAAGAGATGAGGGCACTCATCCCTGTCTTCCAGCTGAAGATAAAAATCAGATATGAATGGATACGTCCTGAAGGTGAAGAGTAGCTTAAATGATATTAAGAGGTTGTTGCTGTGATGTTATTGAGATGTCCTCAGCCATGGAATGATGTTTCAATGTATGTTGAACACAGATGAAGTTAATTTCACAAATACTGGCTGAGTGGTTAACTCCCATGAGAAATCTTTAGATTCAGATTGACGCATGATGACGCAGCAGGAAAGACAGAAGTGACAGCAGGGTTAACACTATCTAAAAGGTTGTTTAGCAAAGAAAATAAACTGACATGTGCTCTAAGGGCAGGACAGGAACTAATAGTTACTTATTTAGTTAAATTTTCAACAGCTGATTCATCTTGGTGGCCTGATAGTCTGAAGACAGTAAACCTTTCTTCTTATATTTAAAAACTTCCTGTGGAACTACAGGAGAATTTTCTAGGAGAAATAATCACATCAAACTCAATCTAGACAGCCTGGTATAACAGCTGAGTCCACAGTGAATTTAAGTAATGTTTTAATCTAGCTTATTTCCTTTCAGAATAACCTTGAAGAAGCTATTCAGCTTCTCAGTTCTGCCCTGTGCAAAATAATGATAATATTTACCTAACTCATAATTAAGGTTGGGAGTAATTAGTATTTATGCAGACTCCTCAATAAAACATAACCTGTGCATGGGTCTACTTGTATAATCACAGTTAGTCTCATCATCAGAATAAATAGACCCTTTGTGTATATGTTTATCGGTGAGAAATTTGCACAACTGTTGATAACAGCACCCTCTGTTATTCTGCCATCTGCCAAGATATTAATGTAACTTCCACAAATTATAAAAAAGAGGGGTGCTTTTATAGGCAGGTTGTATAAACAATCTTAACTGCCTCATGTTGGTCTCTCTTCCATGGAATCATGAGGGACAGTGGATTTATAGGAACCATCTCTGTCATACCCAGCACACCTCCTCCAACAGTTGAAGTTGGTCCATTGTCCTACCTTACCCGTTTTAGTTAAGCTGGGTGGACATCTGGGAGATTTCAGACATTTAGCATTAACTGCAGTATTGGGAGAATCTTCAACAAAATTTATAACTCTTATGTAGAAAATTGGTCCATGACACCCCTGAAGACTTTAGAAAAGCTTAAGGGGCAAAGAGATTGCAGGCTGGCAGCAGCTGCCTGTCCGAGTGCTCTTCAGGATGGTGCCAACTGGAGGAGGAGGAGGAGGGAAAAGGGAGGGCTGCATACTCATCAGAGGACAGGACTTAGGCAGAGGCGAAGAGAACCTGTTGTGCTGATTCTAGATCTTGAACAAGGATTCTCAATTTCTGAAGACTGTATTCCTTATGTAGTTTTGGGCTTATGTAGCATGGAGGTTTTGGGCTCCAAACCTTATCATGTTTCACTGGCGTCCTTATAAACCAGGTAGGAATTACATTACGTAATACATGCTGCTGCTGCTGAATCAGAGAGTCAATGTATTAACCTCTTTTTAAACAGACTTTGTATTGAAAATGGATTTAAGGTGAAAAACAGATTGCAGAAGAGGATCAGTATTTGAGGAACCTAAATTGAAAACAAAATCAAAACCAAAACCAACAGTAGTCAGGTATCCTGGCACCCCGAACACAAGTTGGTTTCAGTAATCAAAATGTAATTTTTTTTTTTTCTGTGTATAGAAATTCATAGTGAGAAAGTAGCTGTCTTTTCTTGCCCTTGTTTGAAATAATATTAACCTTGGTACTGTCAATTAAGTTTCTTCACTTTGAACTGAGATTCACTAAAGTTAACTATGCTAATTTTTGTTAATTTTCTCTCCAGTGCTTTTCAATTCATTCTGTTTTGAATGGAAACCCTTGGTCATTTTATTAAAATGAGCAATCAGAAGTTGGTTGTGTCATTTAAACACACCGTTACTGACTCTGATCATGTAATCTACTACTAAGCACCAATGAGTCCACTGGAATAGGTAAAGTTATGCTGGCAGCAGTGCAAATAAGATCAAAGCTGGGTTTTATGAAGTTTATTTTATAAGAATACAGGAGGCTGAGACCTTTAAAAGACATATTATTGATCTCCAGCTTACTCCACTACAGATCCTCAAAGATTGCTCTCTCAGGTAAAAAAAAAAAAAATATTAAAAAATCAGTGCTTACTTAAATTAATTTTCTGTAACCAGAATAGCTGTGGAATCACTACTGTGTAAAAACATGTATGAATTCAACAGATGAAAATCAGTGTGACTTTACAAATTTGTATTTCCAAGAGTAAAAGAATTGTTTAACATCCTCCTTTGGAAAAGAGCTTTAATTCTGGTCCATGCACATCTTTTCCCATCCCATACTGCTTTAATGTCAAGCTCACTAAGATGCATCAACCAGAAAGTACCTTCCAAATTTGTACCTGAACAACACTTTATCGTATTCTGACTGTATTCTCTATATGATGTTATTATTAATCTGAAATTAATAAGGCTGGATTTGAGATATGTCCCTTAATGCTGGTTGTCTCAACTTCAGAAGTGGATGAAGATGACCTTTGTATAGCAGTACCTCTTCTCTTCACCTTATAGCTATGATAATAGTCTTCTATAGCAGAAGAAGTAGGAAGAGTGGAAATCAGTGAAGAGTGCTTTTTTAAAAATATTTTAAAGTTTCTTTACTATCCCTGGAAAAAACAGAATGCCTCTTTTAAAAGTGTTTTTCCTCACTTTCAACTAGTGTTTAAATACAAAAAAGACAAACTTAGTTTAATTATCCCCTAGTGAGTTAGAATATTTACCTCAGAAGAAAGAGTTCTGAACTTAAATATCTGAACGATACTAACTGTTGCTGTTATAAGACATTAATAGAAAACCTAAATTTAGAATTAAACAGATTAACACTTAAACTGTTTGATGTGTAAGGAGTAGGCTGTCCAGCTCCAAATCACATGTTTTTATTCTGGTATTTCTCATTGGCCATCTGTTCTTTGTTGTCTGTCCCAATTCCACCATCTGTCCCAAAAATTACACTCAGCATGATGATCTCACCTATGAAACTGCAAAAAGGCAATAGCTCTGTCCATCAAAGCTAGTAAACTTCACAGAATCATTAAGGTTGGAAAAGACCTTTAAGATCATTAAGTTCAACCATCAACCCAACACCACCATGCCCACTAAACCATTCTCTTTGTCCCTAGTGCTGGAAGCAGGGAATGCAGATTAATGCCCCAGATTTCGGTTCCAATTCTGTCTCTTTTTAAGCTCATCTAGGGTTTCACAGGGGGGTAGTAAGAAAACAAAAAAAAAGAAATAAGAGAGTGAGAAAACCAGCTGATGGAATTGGCACAAGAGGCAACATTGCTTTACAGAGGACACCTGCAACTTGCGGAGAAAAATATTAGTCCTGATCAGTCAAGGGAAAAACTTCTTCTAATTTCCTTTGTTAAGCAGATGCCTTTGTTGGATAAATTTTAGATATGTTAAATGAGATGAATTCTACTCTTAGAACCTGTAAGATAAAAGTCTTCCTCCCTTAGGCTGTGGACTTGCACATGGCAAAATACTAGACAGATGCTCCACAGCTGAACTTCTCCATTCTTCCCTCACGTACAACTAGTTTATCTTCGTTCTTGTTTGGCTGATCCATTCAACATACACCTGGCACCTACATGCAGACCAAGGAACATCTTGATTATGTCAGGCTGCAGGCAGGTGACGAGGTCCTGGCCCCAGGTGAAGATAACTGCAAGGCATGTGAGAAACCATGGGACACGACATGGCTGGAATTGCTGAATGTGACCGATAACAATGCATGAAGCTGAGAAAGGTTACAGATAGCACTGTGAAGGGGGGCTGTATTTCACAGATGTTTATGAGAAAGTTACTTAAGAAATTATTTGATTTCACAGATAATTGGAGGAGAATTTGAGGGTCCTTTTGGGAATACAGTCATGCAAAGCCAGCACTATCTAGGTAACCATACCAGAAACAACATATAAAGCCAGGAACACCTAGGTAATTGTATCAAGCCCACCAAATCTGGGTACAGATGCAAGCAAAACTGGGACCAAGAGAGAAGAATTAATTAAGGTTGTCTAGTTGTGAGAGGACAGAGATGACAAAAGGAGGGACAAGAGTAGAGAAAAGAGACATCAAGAAAGAGGAAAAGGTATGCAAAGGTATGCAAGTGGTGTAATCAGGGTTGCCCAGGGATACCTTTTGCTCACTACAGCCTTGAGCAGGACAATAAAACAAACCTGTTTCTGACCACACCACGTGTTGAACCTGCTCCCTTGGTCAGGAGGACTGAGGACACAAGTGGTGCCTCCCTTGCCAGCAGAGAAACACCTGGGATAGATGGATGGATCGGACATCCCAGTACCACTGTGCCAGCGCATGCTCTAGGAGCGACAACATCGATGTCCTCCTAATGTTCTAGCAGACTGCACAAATCCTTGCACCCTGGACTGTCAGGATCCTTCTTTTCACTAAATTTTTTCCTAAGGACTATGCTACTACCTTGTCAGTTTGCTCTCTCCCAAATTTATTTTGTCACTGCTTGCAATCACTAAACTGCAGAGAAACACTTGCATGACTCTTGAGTTATAATGGTGCTTTGATATTCTCTTGTTGGTATTTAAAGTATTTGCAGATGAAGAACATGAGTATCGAAGTCAGAAATACCTATAGCTTAATTTTGGTGTCCTGGTGAGGTCTTAAGATTGAAGGCACTTCCCTGGTGTCTTCTGGAAACAAAAAAGTTTTACTTTTTTTGCCTATCAGGGAGATGTGAAGATAGAAATGAGGTACTCCTTGGTTTCTGACTTCAGTGAGAGGAGGAGTGCGGTGCCTCAGAGGGTTATACACAGAGGGTTGTTCCTTTCAGCTGGGGCTGGCCATCAGAAATAGTTGAAACATCACACCTTGGCAGGGCACAGGTACTTGAGGTCAGTAGCTCATTAGACATTTCTGTACACTTGGAAACCAGATGCGGCAGTCCCTTGTTTGAGGGTAAATGCCGCACTGAACAGGGTGTTCCTGTTCCATGGAGGAAACAACACCATCCGTCCATCCGTAGTCAGGCAGTCATCCTGAAAGGGAAAAATTTGGGTTCTCTGACCTCCTCAGGCTGAAGGGACTGAAACATTCATATCCCACCTCCTAGAGTGAACTGAGCATCACACATATATTGAATATATGGAAGGAGAGCGAACAAGAAAAGGCCTAACTTTGCAGCCGAAACATAAGGGCTCTAAGGAAGACGGGGGCATTCTCAGCCCAGCTGAAGCTTTTACATTATGTAGCTCTTGGATAGAGAACCACAAAGTCTGTACATGAGCTTTCAGCAGCCGCTTAGTTGGAGGAACAGGTTGCCCAGAGAGGTGGTAGATGCCCCATCCCTGGCAACATTCAAGGTCAGGTTGGACGAGGCTCTGAGCAACCTGATCTAGTTGAAGATGTCCACCTGCTCGTTGCAGGGGTGTTGGACTAGATGGCCTTTAAAGGTCCCTTCCAACCCAAAGATTCTATGATTCTAAGAACAGCACTATATGTGAGATTCAGGGTTGTCTGGGTGAATGATACATGGTCCCCGGAGGTCTAAGGGATTACGGTCCTCCGGGGATCTGGCAGATCAGTCTGATCACCCCCCGGCTGAGGCTGAGCCCATCTGCACTTGCAGAGATGCTGATGGGTGACTTCTGCCCAGGGGTAGAAGTCCAGAAGTTGGCTGGGTTTTATTTCATTGTCTTTCTACTTGTGTCCAGGTAGTTTGTAAGCATCCCCATTTGGTAAGAATAGGGTGATCCCCTTTGGTGGGTAAGTCAGAATTGATTTTGTGCTGATGCTGCCTCATTCACAAGCTTTGTTGTATGGCGTGCTTAACACGTTTTGGTAATAGCACTGTCACATTGTATTATTACAACTATAGGAAGGAAGACTGGTATTTCCCTTGTATCATACTGTGCTAAGGAGAAAAAGAAAAAAAATATGATCTCTACAGGCTGTATTCCAGAAGCTAAGTACAGTACGCATTATTTCATGTTTCAGAGACTTTAATCCGGAAGTATGTTACTAAAAGAGACATATAGGTTCCCAAAAGTAAACCTCAGATTTATTCTTAAGGTACACTTTCTGAAAATCATGTAAAAGGCATCAGTTACACCCAGCAAAACAACATACTGCTTTGCATGTTGCTGCCCGTAGAGGATGTGGGATGTGGTAGATACCTTTTTTTTTCCTTGCTCATGTGCATTTTGCACCGCTACTGATTTTGTACCCCATCCCTATCTTGTGTGGTAGAATAAACAAATTGCATGGTAAATCTTCTCTTTCAGAGATACTTATGATCACTTACGATACGTCTGATCAGAGATACTTACAAACACTGGTCACCTTTTACTGTCTAGACCTTGCTATAAAATTACAAACTGGTGGCTTAGCACTTTCCACATAGGCATAAAAATTTATATTTCTTCTCATTTTAGAATACTTTTTCTCACTACTTTTGTAAGACTTATCAACTTAGGAGCTCAAAGTTACCATCTTTAAGTTGTCTTAAGAAGCTCTTAAATCTCTTTCTAGATATGACAGCTGACCAGGAAGTCTATGAACCCTGTGTGCCTCATTTAGGGTAAGTTTTCTCCACTTATATGATATTCCTCCTACCATCGTGAACCATGTCAGCCAGAAGAAAATTAGAAGCTCTTATATTTCTATTCATATTAAGAGATTCTTTTAAATGGTATGTCTCTGAAAATGTACTTATCTTGGAAATTCATTACTGCAGCAAGACTTGTAACATAAAAAATTACCTACTCCTAAATTAACGTCTCATCTACATATCCTTATCTCAGGATAATAAAAAATGTTTTTACAAATATG
>NW_010551009.1:532-959 GCF_000687285.1 Phaethon lepturus | reverse complement strand
CCTGCTGGACCTGTTGTTTGTGAACAGAGGACTTGTGGTTGGAGGCTGTCTTGGGCATAGCAATCATGAAATGATAGAATTTTTGGTTCTCAGAGAAGTAAGGAGGGGGGTCAGCAGAAATGCTACCTTGGACTTCCAGAGGGTAGGCTTTGGCCTGTTTAGGGGCCTGGTTGACAGAGTCCCTTGGGAGGCAGTCCTGAAGGGCAAAGGAGTCCCAGAAGGCCGGACATTCTTCAAGAAGGAAATCCTGAAGGCGCAGGAGCAGGCCATCCCCATGTGCCAAAAGATGAACCAGCGGGGAAGAAGACCGGCCTGGCTGAACAGACTGCTTTGTCTGGAACTCAGGAAAAAAAAGAGAGTTTATGACCTTTGGAAGAAGGGGCAGGCAACTCAGGAGGACTACAAGGATGTCATGAGGCTATGCAAG
>NW_010551009.1:0-256 GCF_000687285.1 Phaethon lepturus | reverse complement strand
AAGGGTACGGAGGGAGCTGGCGGAAGTGCTCACTAAGCCACTTTCCATCATTTATCAGCAGTCCTGGCTAACCGGGCAGGTCCCAGTTGACTGGAGGTTAGCAAATGTGAGGCCCATCTACAAGAAGGGCTGGAAGGAGGATCCTGGGAACTACAGGCCTGTCAGTCTGACCTCAGTGCCAAGGAAGGTTATGGAGCAGATCATCCTGAGTGCCATCATGCGGTCCGTACAGGACAACCAGGTGATCAGGCCCAAT
>NW_010551008.1:78455-96492 GCF_000687285.1 Phaethon lepturus | reverse complement strand
ATGGACTGACTGCAGCCCCCCATTCCCCATCCCCCTGTGCCACTTGCGACGAGGATGTAGAGGAGTCAGGATCGGAGGAGTGAAGGTGAGCCTGGGAAAAGGGGTGGTGGAAAGATGTTTTAGTTTTTATCTTTTATTCTCAGCATATTACTTTTTTTGTACTTGGCAATAAATTAAATAAATTTTCGGTAACTCAGGTCTGTTTTGCCCATGATGGTAATTGGTAAGCGATGTCCCTGTCTTTATCTTGAACCACAAGCTTTTCCATCTTATTTTCTGCCCTGTCCTGTTCAGGAAAGTGGAGTGAGAGAGCGGCTGGGGGGGCATCTGGCAGCCAGCCAAGGTCAACCCACCACAGTCAGGCTCCAGTTTATCAGGAAACAGTTTCACTATGAAAATGCAATGTATTAAAGAAATTATTTGTTAAAACTGATTTCTGATCACACACTGCCTAAATTCTATTCAGAACTAACACCTACATTCAGCTTTTTTTTTTTTACCCTGAGTTGCTCATTAACAAAATAGGTAAAAATACATGTATTACCCACAAAATATAGCCGTTTCTTTCCTTAGAAAATAACTAAGAATTAATTTTGTCAGATTTCACCTAACTGATGTGAGGTAAGTTTAGTTTAACACTGGAATCAAATAAGTTACTATGATGAATTCTAACTAATCAAAGTACTGGAGGTCATTGTGCTTAGTTGAAGAAAAAGCATGATAATGGCATGGAATTGGACAGATTCATTAACATCTGTTCTTGCAGCCTTTCCTTCCTTGTTCACCCTTCCAAGTTTCCCCTCTGTTGTATGTATCCCCTTATGCGTTATTTTTTAGAAGAAGACACAGCAAACACATAAGACACATTTTCTGTACCTAGGGAAGAAGAGACAATCATGGGGTGAGATGTCTTGAGTCTAAAATGGTAGAGTCCCATTTAACAGAGTCTTTCAAGAAAGCTGGGTTCCATAACGCATTTGAAAATGTGGTGAGTCATTGCCCATGACCAAAAGGAATGTATATTCATTGTAATCGCCATTTAAAAAGAACCCCAAAAATGAAACACAACAAAAACCCCAAAACAAACCACCCAATAACAGTAACAAAAAGACTACCACAGAAAACATTCTACTGCTCTCTGAATGCTATACATAAGGTATATTTGGCCTCCACTTTTTCAGTACTCTGACCTGATTGGAAAAAATCCCAATTTTTCAATCCTGCCTGAGTAAGACTGCCAGCCCTACTGCAGAAATGTAATGATAGCTCAAGTTGAATGGCATTTGGCATTTATACACTGTATAGGAGAGTCCCTTAATATTTTTAATGTATGTCAGTGGGGTTTTGTGGCTTGTTTTCTAATTTTAATTTGAAGCCTTGTTGTAATATGCTAATGCTGGAACATAATGACAAATGGTGCCTGTAGCAGCTGCTTTCCCCAGCAGTTGTTCTGAGCTATGGAGCTTATTCTGACACAGTTCAGCTCTGTGTCCTGACTCCACACCCTAGACTAGCAAAACAGTTAAGTATATGCTTGACAATTACCATCTGCTCAAGTCCTGCTGATTTAAATTTAAAAGATTACTCTATCAAAGCTATAGCAAGGACACAATCTGCTTTAGTAACAGTACTAACAAAAATGTTGGTTTTGTCTGTGTCTCTGAGTATAGACCAGTGGTTTCAAACATTGCTTGCAGGAGTCAGAGAGCCACATCTTGGCTGCTCTGGACACCTAGGCTACCTAGATTAAAGCTAAAATGGCTTTGCCTCTACAAGCTAAAAGCAGATCTTTATTTAGCCTTGTTCAAAAAGAAGAGTATGAACAAGTGTGTTGCTGAGTAGGGACTGGTAAAAAATGGACTTCAGAATTAAAAATAAAGGAATGCCACAGACTCCTCCAGGAGACTGCAAGACAGGTGATTATTTGTTTTTTACAAGCAAAAATTTATCATTCTATTTCCACAGCCACGATTTTTCCATTGTAGTTTGGTTTTGCTAGAGAGGTGGTGTGTGGAAGATACTCATGTCGTATGGGTACCACAGCCAGGCTGTAGCTGGACAACTGGTGATGCTACTGCTTGAAGGGACATAAGCAGCTGTAACTCTCATCCAAACTTGACGCTTTCATTTCTATTTCTGTTTTGGCTCTTACACATCTGTGGGGCTCTATGGTTAACTGTCTGGAAAGGGTTATATTGCTGCAAATACCTGGACAACTCTCAGAAAAATATGTTCTCAGAATACCTGGGTATTTACTATAGTTATATATAGAAATTTTTTTTCTCTCTCTCTCTCTCTCTCCCCCCTAACAACAACACACACTATAGTTAATTTACTATATTAATTCTAGGAGTAGTGTAAGCAATACGTTAAAAAAATTTAATATCCAGCTGCTAAGCCAGTGTATGTCCTGTAACCACAGTCTTTTCTGTCAGACCTACACTACTTTGTACTAGAGAATCGGCACATGGCATTTTATGGAGTAGCACTTCACTTTGTCCAGCATTGACTAAGCCTAACAGTATTTGTAATAGAATTTATTGCAGGAGTACCAGTTCTCACATCCTTAAATAAAAGTCAAATAGCCAGCAAATCACGTAGACCTGGCCTTAGCTACCAGCATTGGAATTTAACCAGGGCAGCACACACTGTATTGTAAAAGGAGCACCATTTGGTTACAGCGTAATGATTTGCAAAGCTACACTGAAGGTTTACATATGGCTCTATGAAATACCATTAAAAAGCAAAAGGTCTACTCCATGGAATTTAGTCAGAAACTTAACCCCCCAAAAATATTACATTGTTAGGTTACATGAGAGAGGGAGAGAGAAGGAATGAGTGTGGGACAGAACACTTACCAACAAACCTCCAGCCTTAAAATTGCCCCATGGTGTCACAAAACCAAGAAATACTCTTCATGGTATAAGAAACTGTGTTTGTCTAGTCTCTAAGTTATTTAAAAAATATTTTTTTTGTCTCTTCTGTAATAAGAATGTAGGTGTTACTGTTGACTCAGCCCAGTATTGCACTCTGATGCACTAGAATAAGATTCTCCACGGATGATATGAAAAACCTTATTACAAATGCACTTCTTGCTTATAGCGGAAGCTATATCCTTGTCCTTTCAGTCAGAAGTTAACTTAGTCCTGCATATAGCACTTGCAATTGAATAAAATCCTCAGCTTAGGTAAAATATTCAGCAGTTTGTTGCATAAGGTTCTAATATTTTTGCTAGCACTATCTACAAATTGGTTGTGATAGTTGTTCTTTTAACATCTAGCCAAATGCGACTGTTTGTAATACAAAATTTACACTGAAATGAAGAGAAGGAGCCTAAAGAAATAAGATTACTGACTCATGTATTTATCTCCAGAAATCAAGAAGGTCGAAGTCAAATTAGTATTTAATATTCAAATTAAATGTCATGAGCATAAATATGTAAACATTATTAATAAATCTGTGCATTTCATTTCAAGCTGTGGTGTACGTATTGCCTAGGTTTAACACACTTGATAATTATTTTTTAAAATATCACTGAAAATATTATTACTACTGTATGGAAAATAAATCCAGATTGATTTTCTTTCTTTGATTTAACTAGCAGTTTTTAAAATCTCAGCCAACATAAACTAGTCAGTATTTTAGTATATGCTGGACTAGTTAAGATCTGCCTAGCACCTTGGAATTATGAAGGTTTTCTAAGAAATACTTTCTTTAAAAGAAATGTGTTGGAAAATAACTGTTCAGTGTACCAAGAAAAGTAAGTAGTACAGTAGATATATTTTTGTATATAATAGCTGAACTTGTATGAAGAAATAATCCCCTGCACTTAGTAACAGTACTGATGCTATAAATTTACTTAAATAGACGTTAAACAGAGTTCTATCAAGTGAAACTTTTTAATGAATGTTTAAAGGTCTGATTTGATGGATGCACTACGTTGTTACATTGAGAAGGCAGAACATTCTTTACAGAATTACAGAACAGGTAAAATCTTCACACTCCAGGTATATTCATTCTCTGCATGAGTGTATGTAGCCAAAGGGATCACTATGAGCAGATAAGGCAGGTAAAACTTTTATTGTGTAGGAACAAGTAGAACTGAGACAATCTAAAACAATTTATCCAAATACAGGACACCTAAAAGACTTTAGATTCTGAATGCAAACCAAATCAAATGCAAATGATTGCTCAGTACTAGAATATTTAACCAAAGCCCATTTGAGTGTATGTAAACAACAAGGGAAATAATATAATTTTTCTCAACTCAAACTACCTCATTGGTTTTCCTTTTATGAAAATACTTAAGGTTTAGCAGAGAAATATCATAAAATTTGAAAGTAAAGGATAACAATGGCACAGCTGTGCAATGAATACACAATGTTTTCAATTAACAATCAAATTAAAAATCAAAACTGACTGTATGATCATTGTAAACTTTGCTAGTCCCACTATTGTGAACTACTGTTATTCCAGTTGAGTAATTCTTGTCTTTGACATGAAATTAGTTACACATAGTGAACGGCAGATGGAGGACAGACCTGAAATGCTGTCCTCAGAAATAAGGAAAATAAATTCAGTCATGCCATACTGATATCAAATTTATTAGAAATTAAATATTAACTCCTCATCATGCAAACAGACTGGCATGAATCCTTTGAAACATTTGCTCATTCAAAAATATTTTAACATTCAAATTTATTTTAACATTTATGCTACAGAATACATTCAGGAGACAAAAAGTATGTAACATTTGGTGGTCAGGTACCTTCAAGCAGTCAGGAAACATCAACTGGACAGTAGGAGATTCATACATTACTTTTGTTAAATATTGGAATTTGTTTATCTGTTTAATATAGCTTAATTAATTGTCTCCTTTTGTTCTGAAAAGGTCTCTCTTCAGTGTGGAACAGACAAGCAGTGGATACCAGTGCATGTGTTGTTACACCGGCATAGTTGTGTTGGCACAGTAGACAATCAAAAACCAGTGATAACTACCTAGCCTTCTCTAGCCAAGACAAGACTTCAAATAAGTATATAATTACACCTGATTTTCTCTAACTATAACAAGCTGAAATTAATTTTGAAAACCCCCATACTGCTGCATTGTTTCAAGTAAAACCAAGTGCAGTGTTACTGTGCAGCCACTAGTTCAATTATCGTAAGGGGTGAACTGCAACAGGGGTGATTAAAAAAAAGTGATTACAGCAAAGATGAGTGACACAGGGTAGTAGGGATATCTTAAACTAGATTTTAGTGCCAGAAAAAATGTTTGCGAAATGACATTTCTGTATGGCTCAAGGAAGAAAACTCCTTCTGGGGGTATTTTTGAGAGGTAGGCAACAGTTCACCTGGTGACTGGTTCTACTCCTCCAAGTGATGAATCATAAGATAAAAAACAACAGAAGTTTTGTGGTGAACAGGGCGCTTTTTGCTAAAGGCTAAGGGGGCACTGGTGCAGAAGAATGGGAGGAAGCTGTTTGCGCAGAGGCATGGGAAGGAGACCTCCCAGCAAAGCGTTCCTGTATGGAGACCCAGGACCCTGGGCTCCTGGGGAAATACACCTGAATAAAGAGGATCCTGCGGAGCAGGAGGAGCAGTGAAGCAAATGGACACGGCATTTATTACTATATATATCTGAGCTGAGCCAAAGTGACATTTTAGGTGTACAGAGACTTTAAAAGAGCATGGCTATCTGCTTGTTTTGTTGTATATCCCTCGGGTGACCAGCTTCCTCGTATAAGGGAAGCAAGGGGGAGAATAAAACTAAGGCAAGGCCACTAAACGGCTTAGGCCACAAGGTCTGATTTTTTTGACAGGGTAACAGAGACATGTTCTCCTTGGAGGATATATCTTTGGCCACAAAAAGAGTCCTGCGGCATATGCAGATTCCTCCCAGAAGTCTGATATTGTGAGATTCAAAAGAATCAATCTAATGAATATCCACAGTGGGAGCTTTGTCATAACAAATGGGTCATTGAGGATGCTGTTGTGGATATCCATGCTGACATGAATCTTTGGCAACACATGCAATTGCAATCAACTAGAAGTAACATTATCGTTACGTCTATAACTCACTGAAAGACAAGTCTGCATGAATTTGATATTCAGAACTAAAAACAGAGAAGGTTCAATGAAACCAAAATGGATTCAGAGAGAGGAAAGGGTGTGCTACCATAAGAAGATGGAGAATTTCCTTTTATATAGTTCTTCAAACAGGAAATTAAGAAATGTTAGATTACATCCTATAGGTACCTGGTTTAGGAGGAAACCCATCTGCTTTTGATTACCTCACTTTGTTGAGCCAGAGAGTAAATCAGACTACCAAGGAAAGAGCGTGAGTATAAGATATGAAATGCAAATATTTACAATACTATAATAGTTAGTCTTTAAAAATGCTTCTGGTTTTACCAGATAAGGAATCTGGGTTCTGGCAATACCAGGAACAGATAAGTGAGAGTCACATTCAGAGATTACATTGCAGTTTTACTTTCTGTTAGACAAAGATTTCAGCATCTGAGAGATCAACCAAGCACAGTGAAATGACAAAATGTTACCATGAGTGCAGAAAATCTTTGCACCTTTTATATTGGAAGACAGTACAGAAAATTGAATTCAAGCTAAATTGACGAAAACAATGTAATGAATCAGTCAGTTGTTTTACATTCTGATCCAGAGCAAGAGATGCTGCACGTTGGATCATGTGACGAGAGGGATTCACATGTCAGACTGCATGATACGGAGGTTCCCACAGGTCATTCCTATGGTCATTCCTACCACATGATAGGAAATGTGAATCATGACATGGCACGAGCCCAGGTTCTCTCTGGAGACTACATTCTCTCCTAGATGCTACACACTGCACCTCCTCCATACATTACATTAAACTTCTCAGTACGTCTATCTGCTGTGGAGTGGGAGAGAGATTGGAATGGAACTGGAAAAGCATTACTTGCAAATCCTGAAGTTGGACAGTATGGAAGAAACACAGATGTGTGAATTCTGTGTAATGCTGAAATTTGACAGATCTGAACATAGGTTTCTGTAGGCATTGGCAAAATAAAAGGGAATCTTGTATCTTCTGGTTTCACAGTATTTACTACCAATAGATTTAGTAATTAGATTCTGAATCAGCCAGCTTTGGTGCAGGGAACTGCCCCTTTATTGCTCATTAACAACAGTGCAGGTCAGAGAAAATCTACAAAAAATGTAAAAGTATACATTAGAGAGGTAAGTAGAGACTTACGCTAGTTTAACTTAATTTATCTTAAAACTTGCTCCAACCAGATTTGTTATGCTGAGAACATTTCATATGTTTTCACACACCGAGACTGTGGTTCTGCTTGGAGCATTACTTCCAAGAAACCTTGGCCATCCTATGGAGTTTCCTGCTTCTATAGATCTGACCAAGCCACTCTGTCATCTTGCAGAATGCTGGATCATAAAGTAGTTTTCACAGACACTTGGAGTATCAGACCTGTGCAGTGCTCATTCAAGAACTAAAGAATAATTATCAACGGCAACGGTTCAAGCAAAGCTTAATATATTTTTAGCTTTTACATACACCGAGAACGTTATAGTTCATAGCTCCTGGATTGTGGTGACCTTTCTATAAGGAAAAAGATTTTCTCTTTAATGGAAAGCCTGTAGTTTAAATGAAAAATGACCATAAGGAATTCTTAACATTTTCTTTTCCTACCATCTGCTGGGAAAAAGAAAAGGCAGCACATTGCAGCAGCAATTGAAATAGAAGTTAAAATGTTTTTATAACAGAGTTTTAAAGCATGAGTGTTATTTTGTTCCAGCTCTATCCACCTAAAAGTAGGTGTCTATTTTGAGGCAGGTGTCTAAGTCAATGGAGATAAAACCAATGCAGTCAACAGAGGCTAGAAAACAAGGCAGCTGGCCAAATGTAGATGACTGACTTTGAGATGTGCTGAATCTCCCCAAACTCCCCTGGTGCTATTGATTAAGTCTCCAGTGACTGTCATGGGTGCTTAGTGTCCTACATCAAAGTGTGTTATTGAAAAACTAAATCGCACCTGATAAGCGTACTCAATGTTTGTGTACAGGAATAAGTGGAGACTGACAAAACTTCGTCCAGCTTTCTGCCTGGATCAGTCAAGCTCCAGTGTAGAAATGTAATTGTGTCTGCAGGCACAGCCCCCAGATAAGGAGCAGGAAACATTAGCCTCATAGATTGGCACTGACTTGTGTCCAGCTGCCTTTGAGTGTGGACAGAAATGCAGGCATCATTGAAACATGCTCGCAATAAGCTACTCTAGCCTTGCTATCTAGTAATTCAGCATACAAACAAGATTTTATTGCCGGAGACTACATTACAGATTCAGTGTGCTTACCTCACCGCTTCTCCTGAAGATGTAACCTTGCAGTGTGGGTCACTGTGAGACAGGACTTTAATCTGCTCATTGAATCCTCTGGCTTATAAAAAAAGTTGCTCTTCTCCCTGCTGTTCCTTGGTTCTGCTGTCAGCCTGCTGCTCAGCTGATGCTGAAGCAAAGAAAGTAAAGAGATATCTCTCTTCTAACTATAGATCTTGATGTTTGTACCACCATCTGATAACAGGAGCTCAGCTGATGTGGGAGCCTAGATATGGAAGAGGCCATCAGCTGAAGATCAAAGTTCAAGAATGAAGAATTCAAGGAAAACGAATATTTTCCCTTCACCTCTCCTCCTCCATTTGACAACAGCAATATAAACTGAGCAGAAATAGCAAATGTCTGGAAGGTGGTTATACAACATTCTCTGTTACTCACCTATCATTTAAATCACACAGTAAATGTACGCACACACACGTACACCCACACTCCTTAGACCTGGCCTGTCTTGGACTTCTGAGTATCCTGAATTGATACGATAGTGTTCAAAAAATATGTTGACATGGCACTTTGGGACATGGTTTAGTGGGCATGGTGGTGTTAGGTTGACGGTGGGACTTGATGATCTTAAAGGTCTTTTCCAACCTTAATGATTCTGTGAGTCTATGAGTCTATGATTTGTCATTGTATGAGACAATATATATTTTGCCTGTGTACATGTGTACCATACTTAGTTGTTAATATCTTGGTTGACTGAATAAACTTCCAGCTGCCTTCAGCCAGAATACTGCACAAAAGCATTTGACAAATTTTTAGAAGAGCTCTCCAGGTGGAAATTTCAGACAGTCCCAGAGATTCATCCAGGCAGCTCGTGCTCTGTCTAAACCAACTGTTAGCCATCCCCTGTGTGTTTCAACATATGCTTCAACTACCAGCCTGGGTGGAGAATCTGCCCGTCCCAGAGACACCGCCTAGGTAGTTCTTTGCACAGAGTTTACTAAACTGTACATATGTAAAGTACTTGTAAACAGTCCAAAGAAACTGTACCTACCGGTGCAGAAATTATCACTTGACAGTGAGTCTTTTGTACTGAGATAATTAACAGCAAACAAATCATACATATGCTGAAGTGGTCATGTAAGACCATGGGTCAGCTGAATTATGAAAAATTACTAGAATGGCAGTTCAGGATGTCTCACTAGATCCAGATGAAGATATTTTTCCAAAGACTCTTGCAAGGGATACTCCCGTCATAATCTGGACAAGTGACAGACCATCCTGTTCAGGAGATCTGATCTCTGATGCAAATGCCAAAGATCCCAATAAATTAATTTTTTATAGCAACAATAACATAAGACCATGCGTATCTGCACAAAAAACCCCACAAACTTTGCCACACCAAGAAAAAAAGCTTCCTATACTGCAAGAAGTATATAAAAGATTTACAACCAAAACCAAAGATTCACCTGTGTAGACAAGGCTTTGCTGAAGGCTAACTACTGCCTTCCTTTACGAAGGATTTAAATCATTCAGATGCCTTGTACTGGCTTACTGTGGAAGCCTTAATTTCCTTCTGAAACAAGTGTTTGTTTTAGAATTAATTTATTTTGACTGAAGTTAACAAAGTCCATTTGTAAATTTGTACATCTTGAAGTGTTCGATTTTGGTGTGTCTTCTCAAGAACCTTCTGCTATAAAATAATTAGGAAGAACAGACAAAAAATGTGATAAAACTAGTTGCCTTTATAGTTAAAAGGTGCCATTTCTTATTCTGAGATTTGCTGTTTACACATTTTAAGAGTCAACAATTATATGGAAAAACAGTAGCTACTGTGCCAATTTTTACTTGCATGAATTGAGATACGTGCCAGAAGATAGGACACTTTATGAATGTGTCTTTTTATATGCTACAGTATGTGTCTTGGAAATTTTACAAAAATTATGCCATGTGGTTATCCATTTGCTCATTATCAGCCGTACACCGAAAGAGAAAAATAAAGTTTGTTCAGCCTCACTAGATTCAAACTACTAGATCAAGCAAATTGCACTTTTGAATTAGAGTAAGATATGTCTGCTGGGATTGATTAAAGTAAAAATACCAAGTGCCACAATCCTGGAGTGTATTTCATGATCAAAGATGTTTCATTTAGTTCTTTGAATATAATATGAAGATAACAGATAAAGCCATTGTATCAGGCTAAATCCTTTAGACCAGTATTTATAAAAACTGATACCAGTGCAACAAATGAAAAGGCCTGTAAATTAATTTAAACACATAATAAATCCAGTACACTGGAGCACCTAACATGGTCTGACAGATTTAGGGTTTTTTATTTTAAGTCATTAAGAGTTTTCATGATGCAAAAGGTACAGAAAGTTTTCAACATCTTTTATATTAATATGATAGAGCAATTACACCACTTATTATCCATGACTGAAAGAGAGTATTTGTTGGAAAGACAATAGATTAATTACCCAGCAGATATAGATTTCTATAATGCCACTGAAAATGAAGTAGCTACAGCATAACCACTGATCTGATCCATGCTTGTCTTTTACATATCAAATTGGTTTTTTTTTGTTTGAAATGTCAAATGTAAAATTCTTACAATTGAAATCCTTTCTTTATATGAGCAGCTTTTCAAAACTGGAATTTTCTGAAGTAGTCAGGCTTTTAAAAACCTAATGAAGTAGTTCTCAAATTTACCTTTGACAAATATGTGTTTGTTAGGATGATATTCACCTTACAAACATTTAGCCACCCAAAAGATGGTGTTGCAACTCAACAAGTTAAAGTTAAATTTAAAAAATGAGCAAACAACAACAACAACAAAAGCCACACAGAATAAAAAGGAGAATTATTATCTTGGGTCACTTGAAAAATTTGACCTCAAATTAATTATTTGGGGTCTCCTGCTTAAAATTAAATGTATAAACTATGGTTGCGGCAATGTTACTTACTTCCTACTTTTAGCACTGCAGGGAGTACATCCCTCTGGAATATCGAAGGCTAAGGGTCAAATTTCTCTGCTGCTTAATTTAGAGAGAAGATAATAAATTCCTGGAAGCGCTTCTTTCAACAAGTTACAAAGCGAGTTTCTATAGGTTGGACTTTAGGTTATAATTCAAGAATACCTTTACTTTTTTTTTTTCCTATTTCATCGATTTTCCTTTTCCTATTCATCAGTCAACAATTCTGAAATATTGTGAAGTATGTTGAAACCCCTTTTTTACAGGAAATGGAAAAAAAAAGAGTGGACGACAGGCCCTACAAAGTAGAACTGCGTCACAAACTTTGTGGCAAACTGGCAGGTGTGCGAGGCGAAGTACCTGCTTACCACCTACTGCCTGTTTCTTGCATCTGTTTTAGTCCAGGCTTTACCTTGTGACCATCACCATGATGTCTGTACAACAAACGAAATGTTGACTAGTTATTTTGCACTCAACAAATCAAATAGTTTTCAGGATTACATGAATCACTACATATGGATATTGCTGTGTGCCACTGTTTATGAAACTGCACTTGAGAAAAACTGAAGAGAAATATTTCAAATTTTGGGCAGGAAGTACTTACTGATTTTGTCAGCGGTCTATCACAGGGAAGTTCAGAAACAGGTAGTTTTTGATAATCTTAATTTCCCATTCTCTATGCAAAAGCATAAGGTTTTATTTTCATATGCCATGAATGTTAGCCATTAGCCATACTCACCATTATGTTAAAATAAAAAGCATTGAAAAAATAATTTTAGAGAGGTAGCCTTAAATGAATATGAGAAATATGTTAATATGTCTGGCATTGATTACATTTGAAATTAGTGAAACCCTGACCTGCTACAAATCTTTTGTCTCACAGTTTATAATTATAGATTCCAGTTTGTTTTCTGCCAATACCTGCTTAACAGTGAGCTAACACAGCTGGCATGTTTGTACCAACCATACTTATTATTTGATTTCCATGAAGTTTTTGTCAAATCCTATTTGCAGATTAGTCTTTGCTCTTCATGGTGTTCTGCTACTTCAGTAAGACAATATTATCTTTGAATTTGTTGGTCTGAAGAGATCAAGCCTTTCTCTTCCCACCCCCTTCTCCAGATGAAAATAAACTCAAGTGATACTGATTTGTCTCTGTGTCAGTGGCTGAGGAAAGGAATGAAAAAACAACTTGCTGCCACTTGAATTTATTTAAGACACAGAAGAAATATCCTTATATGCGATTAGCAATATATCTCTGTAAGAATAATTCAGCTGGACAGTTTCTCATGGAGAAGTATGTTTTTACATTTTATCGAGTTTATTTATTTATTTATTATGTTTTGTTTTTCACAGTGTCTCTCAAAACTTGTAAAAATATTTTAATCTAAAATGAACCAACCAACTCCGAACAAGCAAGCAAACAAAATTGTCCACAAGAGAAGAAACTGTTCAAGTTTATTGTAAAACAGGTACTTTGCTTTTGCTATTCACTATTCAACTTGCCGTTCATATGAGCAGAGCACTGCTCCTGTTTTTTGTGAGGTTGACTTGCCATAATATCTGTCAGACGCTGCCTCACATTTGCTGTTCAAATACCGACTGCTGTATGTTAGTCTAGTTAGTTCTGTTGTCTGACATGAAACGGTTTGCATTTTGGTTTTCATTATGTTGCTTGCCTCACATTTGCTGTTCAAATACCGACTGCTGTTTAGTTCTGTTGTCTGACATGAAACGGTTTGTATTTTGGTTTTCATTATGTTGCTTGTATGCTTTGTGAGAGACAGCCTACAAAGGGACAAAACAAACACTGCTGCTTTATAGATCGGTGTGCTGTAACCACTTGCTAATGCTCTACGAGGGTAGGTATATCATATTCCAGAGGGAAACAGAGCTGAAGGCTATCATGTAGAAGGCCAAGCAGTGCCAGATGTTGACGATAGCTGATAAAGGCGTCCTGGTTAATGCAGAACTGACCTTGAAAACTCTGCAGTTGCCTGTACTATCATAGGTTGGTATTAAATAACCTGCAGATGTCATCCAGAAGCCAGATCTCCCTCTATAAATTGGGCAGCAGCAGTCCTATACATATAGATGCCGGCAGTGCTGTTGGAGGCCCTGCCTACTTCTGGCACCAGGTACTTCTTAATCTGCCGACAGCAGCAACTGCGATGCTTGCTCCCATACTTTCTGCTGAACTGCCCTTTTAAAGGGGTTCTCCCTCTTCCTCCCAGCTTGAGACGGCCGTACAGCTCCCAGCTAAACGATCCCCCTCGACATGCTGCTGAAAAATCACGTGTGAGCGGGGCTGCTCATTTTTCTGCTTGCCTCTGGCAGCTCGACAGTGAGGTTTTTCTGTTCTGAGGCTCTCTTTGCCTCTGATTCATGCAGGAGAAGGACATGATTCAGCCCACTGAGAAATGCCATAAGTTACCCATCTGTAGCTTCAAAACTTCCTATGATTGTAGAAAAAATACAATTTCACAGAATTCTCCACAGCCTGAATTATAAAATTTTCATTCCCACCAAAGGTTATTAACTGAAAAAGAGTCAGTTAAAGTTTATTTAAAATTTACCTTAAGATACTTTTACGTAACTTTTTAACAAGACAAAAATCTATACATGAGATAAACATCTAAAAATGTTACATATTTGAATACTGTTTCTGTTTTGCTATGTACACATCCAAATGGGTCTGTGCCAGCACCATGACAGTTAGGATCTGACGATGTGGTGTTAAAGCACAAACAAGTAAATAACAGAGACTAAACTGTTTTGTTCTAAACTCTGGGACATTTTAAAATTATAATCAGAAACAGTAGGGTGCATACCTGGCTATGCAATTCTTCTCCTTGATTCCCAAATTGAATCATATTAAAGGCACTGTATAACACGGCAGATATCTTGCCTTTCTTTAATGATCGAAACTGCCAACCATTTACCTAGGTAGATTTTTGGTTGGAAGATTTTGTACCTTACTAACTGTAATGTATTTGAAGTCAAGTAAAAGACAATCAAAAATTAAAAAGAAATAATAATTTTACAAACAGCTCTTCAAGAAACACTTTTTTCCCCTTCTTTCAGCACTCAGTTCCAAATATTCCTCTGTATTGCTTTGTGCTCATTGTAGCAAAATAATATAAACTGCATTAGGTTATTTTTAAAATCCACATTTTAAATTCCTTTCGCATAGTTCTGTCCTTGCTTCTCTTATGTCCTATTATATATATCAAGAAATCAGGCTGTACAAAGTTGAATCCTGAAATCACGGGAGGTGTTACACTGGACTTCTGTGGGATCGTAAACTTGATAGAACAAAGCCTCACTGGAACCCCATTGACTAAGCTGACATCCATACCTAAGTTGGAATGGGAAGAAAGCTGGCTGCTAATGGATGAAAAAAATGCAGGGGAACCAGCCAAATGGGCCTTTCTTTCAGTCTTCTCAGGACTACCATATGATCAGGTCTTAATGGCACACTTTCTTTTTCTCTAAAGAGAAACTCACTTTATGCAGCAGAAGATGAACCAGGTGCAGATGCTCTGGTAATACAACTAGACACAGCACTGTGCGCTGTGCCAGATCTGGATCAGAATTCCCAGTAAGATCTATTGCTGAATAGCTATATGATAGCTAAATGGCTTCCATATATATAATTTGTGAGTTTCCTGAAGATCAGTATGCAGAAAAGATGACAGCTTATCCAAAGGTTAAACAAAACAAGGGAAAAAAACCCCAAAAGTCAGTTTTTAAATGAACAAGGAAACGGAACCAATTTTTAAAACTCACCACAGCAAGACTGGGACTGCTAAAATTTGGACATTACGTCTCTGTAAGAGCATAAATTCTAAGCACGTATTACACAGTTTAAAGTAAGAAAATTGTCAGTGACAGTAAAAAGCAGACTTGGCAATGATCCACATTATGTAAATGTTTGTCTCATAACATTCCTCATTAACAAAGCCTTTTCATCCACAATTAAAAAGTGTAAGAAAACTTACTAGCACTGAGTATATCACTATTCTGCTACTTCAGTATCAGAGTTGATAAAGCAGTCTAATATAGAAAAGAAAAAGAAAGCTGTCAAAGGAATTTTTCTGCCTTTTACCAGATGGTGCACACCTTGCATGTTTAGTGATTTGAATTTAAATAAAGACTTATGAAAGTATATATTTCTACCTGTAGGCTGCAGAATTCTTAAACATATTTGATTTAATATTAATGTAGTATGTTTTACCAGATGATTTATTTGATGTAGTAAGTAATTTGATCCAGTATCTCCCACATAATACATGACATACCTGCTGTGACAGACAATATTTAATTCAGTAAGGCAAAAGTTTAATTCTACAGCTTCTTTGCTCTTCTGAATCTCTTTAGTAAAGCTATTTTTTATTAAATTACCATGTATTAATTTCAGTTGAAACTATTTCAAGTCCAGTATTATGCGCATTAAGAAAAAGTAAACCTAGCTCAAGAGTGAAGAGAAAAAAGGAAAAATGGAACATAACAGCTTTGCAAATATGCTTGCATACAAACCACTTGGCTTCAATATGCTACTCTTGATAAGTGATATTTGTAATTAGGAATATTTCAACAGCTGCTAGTATTCATGAAAATATCAGTAGTTTTTAAAGTGTCATGAATTAATATTAGCATTCTGTTATTACTCATTAGTTAAATATAATGTTATGTAGCTGAGAAACAGAAACATTATCATGTATCAGTTCACAGGCAGTGGATTGTCAAATATATTTGCAATTTACCTGTAATCTGAAAACTGGCATCCAAACTGTTTGATGCCAAATGAAGACATAAGTTATACATTTGTAGATGTCAGAAATTATCTCAGCAGACAGACATAAAATGATCTGGCTGATAGTGCTCTTCAGTGAGATTTTGTCAATATATATTAGTTCTTGGGTGCATTACTTTAAATGATATACATATTGAAAGCAAAGCTGAGAGAAATGGCAAATTTTGAAAGAATTTCTAATCTTTAAATTATATTTCTTTCTGAATCACAAATAAAATGAAAATGTTTGCCAAATGGAATCTTTGAAAAATTTGAGATAAAAAAATGTCTGTCAAACAACAAACAGGAGTCTGAAGAAACTCTTAATGGAATTGGAAAGTTTAGCTTTGATAAATCACATTTTTCTTTAATGGGGTAACAAAAATAAAGTCTTAACTGATGTTTTTTAATGAGCTGTACCTCAGTCTTTGTGTATTGGCCTGAAATATCTTAATAATTCCTGCATGTGTAATAGAGAAAATTGCAGCTCAGATTTTTCCCAATCACAATTTCCCCATCGGTAACAACAGTACAGTAGTTCAAAAGTGTAGCATCAAATTCTTTCTATGTAGAACTCTAAAAAGCATTGCCCTATAAATTTGGAATTAAGTAGAATGCAGGCTGCCAGATCAATAAACTTATTCCACATTCATAATTGGATACATGACATTTACTGTATTTTACTTGTGGAACGAGTACATTCAAACTCTCCAGTGTCTGTGAATTTATTCCTTCAACTTGATACCATTAAAAGGGAGGTATGTGGAAGGTCTAAACTTCAGTCTCCATTGACCAAGGGCTTACAGCTGAACCACACTAAGAGTGTGGGTTTATTGAGAAGCCGTTGTTATGCCATCATAGTTACACCTAGAGCTGTTACACCTAGTTATTACACCAGGAGTCAACACTGAACGATATACACGCAGAAGCAAAAGACCCAAATCCCCCACATATATTCTCTCAAATGAAAACAGAGTGAGATTTTACTCACAATAAAATGGTGCAATTTGTGAGTCAAAGAAGTTTCGTTAGTTTTCTAATGAGTAAACTATGTTAGCGATCTATTCAGAAGTCAGGATCTCTCCTGCTGGAGTTGTGCCAAATTAAAAATAAATGCATAAATACATAAATAAAATATAGTGCCAAAAGGGGCTCTAAAACTCTGTCATGCTGGTTTGGAAACTTTCCTAGAAGTGAGTCTTGGGTGTCAGTCACTCTCCTCACTCCAGTTCACGTATTGCACATACTCTGTAATTACTAGACCAAATCCTCTCAGGGGAGAAAGGGAACTGAGTCACATTTTCCTAATAGCTGAGTGATTAAATCACTACATAGAGGAGGGTAAGGGAAATCACAAATGTATAATTTTCATCTTTCTGCACCTGTTTGCAGGAATAGTTAAACACTGACATACTTTAGGCATGAGGTAATATTTCATCTACTCAATAAAGAATAATTCTGGAAGGTAACAGGAGTCTAAAAGACCATAGAAGCCTGGGAAACTTTGGTGATAAAAATGAAATAAAATGTAGATCTTTTTCAATGGTTGTTCGGCAAGGCCTTTTAATCCTAATTTTGGACACAAGCAACTGAATTATTTAAAAAATCCTCTTTAGGCTTTATTCTTTTTTTGGGCCTCACCATTAGATCTTGTAAAAGAAAGTGATGCAATCAGGCAACAGCACCTTCTGGTTCATTTAAATATAACTGTCGGAGTGATTCTTTAAAACCACTTAAAAAGCTAGAAAGCCTCATGTATAAAGTCTTCTGGAAAATGGTGCTTTCTACAGGTCAGTGGGTTAGCCCATCAACTTGCAGTTTCCATCTCATTTAATAGTATATATACTTCATGCAACCCTTAATCACAGCCACATCCACCCAGGCACGGAATCCAGCCGATAATGAAAAAGCACACCAGTAACTCTATCACATCC
>NW_010551008.1:75994-78424 GCF_000687285.1 Phaethon lepturus | reverse complement strand
TAGGCATATGGCTACTTGCCTTCTTTACAATGATTGTTTATTCACTAAAAATTGATCAAAAAAACACCTCCAAACATACTTTTCATTATACTACAGGAATCGTATAGAAAGACCTGCATTTATCACGAAAAGTGGCTTCAATAGCCTCTCAAGGCTCCTGTTGTCAGAAGGTCTGTTGTAAAAAAGCTACTCTTTCTACGCTAGGGAGACTGATCAACTATTAATGGTTCCTGGATGCGGGAATCTTTTCGTAAGATTTATGGGAGTTCAAGAGAAATTGATATCTTTATTCTGCCTGCTTGATGCAGACTGATGGTGAAACTAGATGTGTGAGGCATCTAGAGAGAGAGAGAAACAGTTTTATACCACTTTAGAAACGTTACTTTTTTGATTACTAGACCATGTATTTTTTTCTCAACTTCAAAACCAAAGAAACTATTAAACAACATCCTCCTATTGTCCTGACAATATTAACCTCACTCACAATTAAGCAAATGTACCTGGCATATTCATTGGGTACTAAAACTTGACACAAGTTAATAGATTGTATTCAAAGCTAATTTGCTAGCATTCCTGGTTAAGGTAAGTTGAAAGTTGAAATGCTCCAGCTCTCATACAAGCTCTCCAGAAGATACTCTTAAAACATCAGGCTTTTTAATAATAATTTTCAAGATTTGGAAAGGCTGATGAATGCTTTCAATGTTTGAGAATTTATGTTACTGAACTTCCAATTGAGTCAGTGAATGATATTTATACTTATATTACTTACAGTAAAAGAATTAAAATCCCTTAATTACTTGGGACAGTAAGAAAACAAACACACACATCTCCCTGTGCTTTTTTTCCAAAAAACTGGCAATCCGTTTTTCCTCCTTTCAACTAAAAAGGACTTTCTGCATTCAAAAATCTCTTCACTAACTATTTGCAAATTGGATGTTCCTATATACTAGTATCAATGAAATAATCCATTTTACTGTGTAATTGTATTTGATAAGTTATACTTCACACAGATTTTTCTGTCCCTCAAGGAGCAACTTACACTGTGGAGCTGCTTTGCTGAAATCGGTGACTGTATTTGTAGCATAAAATACTACTTCGCACCGGTAAAGCTTGCAAAGCTAGCGCATAATGACTAATATATTTATTTCTATGTCAATGCCTGTCTAGAATTCATACATTAAAAATTAACCTTTTTAATAATAGATATTCCAATTTGAAAATGAACGTGCTCTGCGTGCTTACTGCTCCTGGAAAAAAGACACTCCTCATTTCTTTATCTTTGGATTTTAAGCGCTGCAGTCTTACGATGTGTTCTAAGAATTATTTTTTCTCTACTGAGAGACAGAGGCCGCAGCCTCTAGCTGTATAAACTTTTACATTACTGTTGTTAATATTCTGCTATCAATGCAACTAAGAGAGGATATGCTTTCATTGACGTTTCCCTTTGAAGTGAAATCCTAAAGCTTTAATTTATATTAATGCAAATCCCTGCTAAAAAAATACGTTATCCCTGGTCACATATGAGGCAATATAAGATCTAAAGGCATCTTTGCTTTCAGGCTTCAGTATGAAACAGCTGCTGCCTGCAATCATACAACCTTAGGCTCTGATAATGTCAGCTTTTATAACTCAGAG
This sequence comes from Phaethon lepturus, assembly GCF_000687285.1. Lineage (NCBI taxonomy): Eukaryota > Metazoa > Chordata > Aves > Phaethontiformes > Phaethontidae > Phaethon > Phaethon lepturus. The sequence goes on along the minus strand of NW_010551008.1, from coordinate 76,789 downwards.
TAGGCAGGGACAAATTGCTACTTGAAAAGGAGACTTCCAAATAAAATCCTAAACTCCTGGAAGGTAGTGAAAGGATGATGGAGTGCTTTACAGAATCTGAACCTGTGAAGCACTTAAAAGAAAGGGAAACCTCACCAAAAAAAATCATAAGGTTCACAGAAGAAAATAAGGAAATGGTGGTTTCCTAATGAATGCATTCCTTTACAAATTCACAATTACATGTCAGAAAGTTGTGATGTCTCCTGTCTATTCTGTATTGCTATAAAATAAACGAAGTCCTTATGATTTTTCTATGGTTGCAATAAGAGCAAAGGTCAAAGACCGATAGCTAAATTATCATTATATAAAGAAGTAGTACAGTTGTCAGAAGCAGCATTTTGGAGAATAGGGTACAGAATGCACTTAGTACCAGATTCTGGCTGCAATTCTGTTTGAGCTGGTCATGTTATAATGAAAGTATGTAGTTGTTCAGTGCATCTTAATCACGCTTTGCAAAGCCACTGTCCTGCTACCTAACGACACGTGCATAGGTATAAGAATCGATGTTGTTGCACTGTTTCTCCACATATGCCAGTCTAACCGTCATACTTTCTACTTCTGTGGGACTTTACAAATATTTAAAAATATCAAATATCACATTCATACCAAATAGTCCTGGCAGATTGAATTTGGGCCTCTGGAAGTTGAGTTTTCTTACATCTTTATTATATTGTCTGAATTCTGCAATGACTTCCAGCTCATGTAGATCAAAGCAACCCACAGAAGTCCAGTCACCCTACAAGGTGATTGCAGAGG
>NW_010551008.1:69195-75963 GCF_000687285.1 Phaethon lepturus | reverse complement strand
TTCCCGATTATAAAGAACAAAATAGATACACCATTATTTATCCTTCCAAATGATGAGTTTTTCCTCTAGCGTCACTGGTATCAACAGTGCACGGGAAACAGCAGATACTTGTTTGTGCACATTATGCCTGTAAGCCACTACGAGTTCGTACAAAGAATCAGCTGCACCCAGGCCCTCTGAGAGGGCTGGGTTTGGCTCTGACAGAATAACTGGCTTGTATTGTCAACCATTGCACACATATGCAAGTTCAGTGTTCAACTGAGCTACACAGTTATTTTACATGAAGAAGAGAACACTGTGGTTTTTATTCTCTCATGTGTGATTGGAAGGATGTTTTCCAGAAACTTATAGCTATCCCACAGATGTTGCAGCATTTAATTCCTCAGCGGTATACCTGTTGTATACAATACTTCACAAATGAGAACTAGACTCTTACAGTCTGTGACAGAAGCAAACTATTTTGAGGTACTTGCTCATAATCTTGTGGGTGGAAATACACCATTCAATATTTCTTTTGTAGGACGTACAATGCATGCTAAAATTAACTTTGAAGGAATTGTAATAAATTCAGAATTTTGACAGTATCAAAACCCTCAAGTGACATACCATTTCATATGTTACTGTTGTCTTTTTTTGCTGTTTTTACATATCAGTGAAATATGACTTTTGAATAGTATGGGCTTGACTTGTTTCTTCTTAAAATATGAGGAGATTTTACTTTAATTTTAGTTAATGTTGGATCAGGAAGGATGGATCATAACCTGAAGTTTACTTCAAGAAAAAAATAAAAAAGAGCAAGAACTTAATTTACCTTATTGGCAGACACAGGCATGAAATTTAACAAAAGAAAACAGAGATTTAGCAAAGGGTGGTCAGTGAGCATTTCCTGGATAAGAGAGATATTATATGTAAGAAAAACAAAACACCACCAACCATAAGTGCCCAACCGCTTCTGTACGTGAAGAGTTTCAGACACTTGTGATGACCACTGACTCGGATATTTCTGCCTTTGCATATTGTTCCAGACCTTTCTAAGACTACCTTTCTGCAGTGCCAGCTACAGCAATATGCAATAATGGTCCTATTTACAAATTAATCTGCCTCCAGTAAAAACAGAAAGGGTGGTTAACACCTCCATTTCTTCATAAATTTAAAAAAAAATCACACACACATAAATGTTAAGAGATTTAGCCTAACTCATTCAAAGCACAAATATGAATGTCACACCAGATTTATACTAAACACAGTGAACAGGAGAAACTTTCCGTCCTTAACAGCTATTTTATGCTGTAGCACTTTTATTGCCAGTTCAGTTCCTGTCTTGCTAACACGCTGCCTAGCTCTAAGTGCACAGAGGTATAGCTATGCCTTAAAGATCTGTATCATCACAAACATTTTCAAATATGGTTTTAAGAAAGGCATTTGACCTTAACACACTTTGCCGATATCACCCGTAGCGCAGAGGCTGACGTCGAACTCCAGATCTGGGTATAGTTAGCATGCTACTGGGAGCTCTGTCCAAATGATACACTGAGTCGTTGGAACAGACATTACAGAAGCTGATTTAGTGGTAAATAAAAGTTAACAGTGCTAGTATTCCCTAGCAAGATAAAGAATTACTTTCTACAATTCTTTTGTTTTTTCTAAGACGACTTTGCAACACCTGCCTGTAGTCCAGAGCCCTAAACATGTTCGCATGACATGCATGCTACGTGTGTCAAAAACTTTAGCTAGGAAAATACTTGTTGAAATGTCTGCAGTATCTGCAGTAGAAAGAAATCTATCCCCTGATAAAATAAGTGCCACATATATATGCAGAAAAGATTTAGGAGAGCAGGAACTTTGTTAAAGCCAACTCAATTTAAACATACATTGTGCTGATGACTGACCTTGAAATTTGGAAAGATACTAACTATTGTTTCATTACTAATTAATATATTTTCCACTTTACTAGTTTAAGTGAAAATAACTTCTGTGGGAACAGCCACCACCAGAGAGATGCATTTGTTTTCGTTTAAATTCCATGCTGAGAATACAGGTCTGTAAAGGAATTGTGACAGACTTTCAAAGATACTCAAGCAACTCCTGATGCAAGTTAGATATCAGGTAGGATATCCAATGCACCTAACCAATACAGAAACTCTCAGAAAGCCCTTTGCCTGCCAGTCTGATTCACTGCGCAATGTAAATAACTTTTTAAATATTGCTGATGGTGTTATGAGTGTTGCAAAAGCTGTGTGTTGTCTGCACAAAAAGGAATTTCACCATTCAGAGTTTATATTATTTTTACTTCTGTAATCTTGGAAATGTGGAAACGGGGAGGGAAGGTGGCAAGTGCAATTTTTCTTTATATATGAGGAAGACATGATTGAATAGCCATGCCCAGGACACATTTTTTTTTAAAAAAACAAAATTACACCTTTAACAACTTGACATTACTGAATAGAAAAATTATTTCTTGGCCCCTGCTGTAGAAAATTGTGTTGTACTTTAAGTATGACTTTTTAAAAATCGACTTTCCAGCTTTAGTGTTATAATATTTAAAAAAAAATACAGAATAGAATACAGAAGAATACAGACATTAATTATCTATCAGATTTATATTAATTGCTCTCAACAGACAAAAAATATTTTGATCACATCTCTGCCTGGCTGAATACTTGTGAAGAAACCTAGTAGATACAGGAAAGACAGAAAAATGAAATGTAACAAATCCTTTTTATAGCCCAACTAACTTTGCTGCCACAAAGAAAAACAGACGCAGGTTTTCACTTGTGTTCAAGTGTGCAAAAGGCTATCTGCATAGGGCTATAGAATTCACATTTTTTACCCCTTTATGATTCAGTGCTTGATAGTGTTGCGGAATTCTAAGCAGAAATTTAAGAATAAAATGGTAGCGAATTGGTAAGCCCACATTACTGCTGCGATATGTATTTGATTACCCCCGTATACTTTTTCTGTTCCTTAAGAATAAGAAAGAAGATGACTGGGGAGTTTTTGTTTCATTTAAAAGAATTAGCTTCTTTTCCTTTTGAAAATGTTGTCTCTTGGTTATATATCAGACATTATTTATGAACAGAAAATCAGTTCAAATTACATATTTCACCTTTCCTCTACATTAAAATTCTTGTTAAATACTTTGACTTTTCAAACTCAGCTTCCTGAAAACCTGCATGAATTTGAACACTTATAAAATCATTTACTTGTTTGCTCAGAGATTTTCCTAGTGAAAAAAACACCTTAACCAATCAACCACCATCACAACAGATTAAGTTTATCGTGTTAAATAATAGCTTTCCATCTCTGTTTCAGTCTGTATATATTAGTTTTTCATTTGAGTATGTGTCCCAAGCATTTTCTGTTAGTTTTCTAAACCTATTTTTTAGTATAAAAAATATTCGTTTAGCTAGGAAACCCACCATTTTAAAGGCAAGTTAAATGCAGAATTAAAGTTTATTTAGGGTCATTACTGAACATTACGAAGTCAACTTCATCCTTTAACCATCATTAGTGTATATCAGAAAAAGAATTTAAGAAGTTTGCAAAGAAATAACATTTATTGTTAAGATTATTTGCAAAATGTTTGACAGATAAACAATTGCAGATGACTTAAGTCAAACTCTTGGATCAAATTAATAATATCCTGGAACTTTCAATCAAAGGAAAGAACTAGAGTGCTTTGACACCTAATCTCTGCTTTCCTAAATAATCCTTGAATCAGGAAGAGGAATCCACATTCCCCTCCTCTCAGGCAAGTGTCCAACAAACCAGGCTGCTCTGATGTTATCCCTCTCATTCAGGAATATCTGTTTTACATTAAATTAAGCTGCTTAGGATATTCTTTAATTAAACCAAATTTGCATTCTTCAGTAAAGATTTTTGCTATAAAGTGCCATCCACCTCACTCAAAGTACTTTTTAGCACATTGTCGAATTATAGCCAGTTGATGGCATCAGCTCCCTCTTCCTCTTCATCTTACCTGGTCCAAGAGCCACATCATCAAAGGCAAACGTATGTTTTTTTTGCATTACTGAGGAATTTTTTTTTTAGTTGATTGGGATCTGATATTTTTTCCCTGTTTCTTCCATGTTCACCTTAACTCTCCAGATCTTACATTTTGTAATGCTACATAGTCACAAAACACTTCCCATGATGCTCTTTAAAATTTGGTTTATTTATGAAGTGTGATACAAAGTTTTATTTTGTTCTATTTGGTCTCAGTCTCTATCTTTTTTAATATCATGGAAAACTAATGGTAGTTGTAACAAATATATGTTTGAACATTTTGAAAATGTCAGCTGCTTAGTCAACTGAATATTTTGGGTTTTATTGATTTGCCATCAATAACATGATGCCAGAATCCAGTCCAAACGCTTCATGATAGTTCATCACACCTCATAGGACTCAATGTTGTATAAATTGCAGTAAAGAACATTCCCATTATACATATTATTTAGTATGGCGATAGTAAAGTGTTCCTTCAAAATTAAAGTTTTCTGAGGTTAAAAAAATAGAGTGTTGTCAATGTTATTAGAAATTAAAATATACTTAACGTTTTAGCCATGACTAATATTATGCAGAATGAATGTTTGCATTATATTCTAATATGCAGGGATACACAATGAAGACTGGTGTTAAGTTTTAGTCACGCCTTTTAGTACATAACCAAGGATGAGTATCATCGAAAGCAGTGAGAGAGTAAAGAAGACAAGAATACTTTGTATAGCAAATCTTCAGTTACAATTTTAACACCTGGTCAGGTGAGAACTTAGATATGCATTTCTTTAAACAGGCCAGGGTGGTCACTAGTTTATATAATTTTGTCATTGTTTCATTGACAATAATGGAGTTCACAGACATTGAATATGAGCTCCGAACCTTCCTTCATATTTGGTGACACTGATTTCTGAGGTGTGCTCAAATCTTTGCATAGCTACAAACTTGCACTTTGTTGGTAAGATGTTAAAGAGAAATACTCTTTAATTGGTATAGATTAATCACACAGAAGTTTTATAGATATTTATGTATTTTGCAATTGTACATAATGCTTTGAGATGACCTCAAAACTGATTGAATCCTCCTGTAATGAACTACTTACCACCTGCATTTAAACAAACACAAAACACTTCACAAAGCTTACAATGTTCTGTTGATTTTCTTTCAGAGCTGCAATGGGAATAGTGAAATACTTTTGTGATTTACATTGTACTTAAACTCTTGCACCACCACTAAATGAAAATCCACTTTATAACACGTATTCTGGTTGTATATTTAAGGTACTTTGAAAATTCATTTTTCTGGGGATGAAAGTTACAGCCAAAACTAGATCTGTGTGAAAATACTTAGTAAATGCAGGGAAACCCACCTTGTACACTCGTTTCAAACAATTACCGATTTTATAGATTTGTTTACATCCAATGAGGGAGGTGGTTCTGCCTCTCTACTCCGGTCTGGTAGCACCCCACATGGAGTCCTGTGTCCATCTCTGGAGCCCTCAGCACAGGAAAGACATGGACGTGTCGGAGTGCGTCCAGAGGGCCACAAAAATGATCAGAGGGATGGAACACCTTGCCTATGAAGACAGGCTGAGAGAGTTGGGGTTGTTCAGCCTGGAGAAGAGAAATCTATGGGGAGACCTTATTGCAGCCTTCCAGTACTTAAAGGGGGCCTATAAGAAAGATGGGGACAGACTTTTTAGCAGAGCCTGTTGCAACAGGACAAGGGTAGTGGTTTTAAATTAAAAAAGGGTAGATTTATACTAGGTATAAGGAAAAAAATTTTTATGATGAGGGTGGTGAAACACTGGCACAGGTTGCCCAGAGAGGTGGTAGATGCCCCATCCCTGGAAACATTCCAGGTTGGACGGGGCTCTGAGCAACCTGATCTAGTTGAAGGTGTCGCTGCTCATGGCAGGGGGGTTGGACTAGATGACCTTTGAAGGATTCTTCCAATCCAAACTGTTCTATGATTCTGTGATTTGTTCATTTTGACACCTCAGTCAAATAAAAATGAACTTCAAAATCAAATGGCTCAATTAAATATACTAGAATTAATCATTTTTTGTTTGTTTAGTTAATGAGTCATTGTATTGATGTATCTTTTTAATTAAAATGCAGCAACCAAACTATTTCATAGTTCATCAAACTATTTCAACTTTAAAAGATGTACAATGTAAATGTTTGATGCATTTCATTTGCCTAGAACCTGAAACAATTTTTAAATAATTCCTTCCCTAAAATGTGTTAAATGCTAGCAAATCAGAAAGCCTATTTCTTTCCCAGTATTCAGTTTGGAGATATGACTTATCCCAAATCTGACTGAAGGTAGTAGAATAGGCAAGGATTTCAGGCATTCAGCAGCTGTAGTTTATTATACAGCTTTTATATTAGTTAAAATAAAATAAATGTGTCCCCTCCTGGTTTGTTTTTTTTATACTCATAGGGGCTTATGACTAGTTATAGTCCCTCACATAAAGAGTGATACAGAAATGCTTTTTCCAAGTATCAGTTTCAGATTTTTTAATCTAGTTACTTTAGACTACTTACAGGTTCATTTTCATGCTGTAATTTCTGATAAAACCAAAAGAAGCATTCTAAAAATTTTTTCGTATTGGAATCAGATGTTGCAAAGCAAAAGAGGTGCATAGAATTAAACTGAGTAAAACTGATACTAGCAAATGAAGAGCTATTTCCTGAAATGCAGTGAAAATAATGCTAATATATAGGGAAAAGATAATTTAAAACTATTGAGCAAATATTTGAAATAAGA
>NW_010551008.1:66639-69164 GCF_000687285.1 Phaethon lepturus | reverse complement strand
GCATTCCTGTTCATAGTTTCACAGCTGGTGCTTTATTTCCATATGTTAATTTCTCATTTTATGATATCTACTTACAGTGTCTGGCTTGGCTGCCACAGCCCAGAATATACACAGAAATGTTTATTGGCAGAGTTTCACCCATTAAAACCAAAGAAAAATACCTTGACCATACACCTTTTGGAGGGACAATCTGAGAATTCTTCACTGACTGATTCTACGTGATGCTTATTTCCATATAAAAGCAAGGAGATTGCTATTATCTAAATTACCATTTTGTGTATATTCAATTGCTTCTATAGCCTTAGAAAGTATGAGGATGTACTCAGTTTTAACACCTTTTAAAAATTAAATTCATCAGCTGTGATAGGAGCATGACTGGAGATTTGTCACAGACCACTGAAGCATTTAACTGATGTTCCACTAACCTTTCTGCTCCATCTGAACCTGAACAACCTTCTCACAGCGCAATCAATGAAATGAGCCTTCCCATTCCTAATGACTATTGCAGGGATAAAAAGTTCTGAGTCCTGGGAAATTCCAAACACTAAAATGTGACAAGTTTTACCAGATACCTTTGAAGACACTTGTAGTATGCCATCATCTGAGATTTCACATTTCTAGATGGCAAATTGTCTGCTGCAAGAGAATATGGAAGAATGAGTGTTAAGTAATGCAATGACAATTAAAATCATGCACAAATATATTGATGATGAACTTAGGCATTTCTTTATAGATTTTCTTTGAATGTTTAGCTTAATTTTACTTCTGTTCTATCACTTGTCAATTGTATCACTTGTATCACTTATATAACTTCTGTTCTAGCACAAAATTTTTGTGACTCTTAAAATAAATCCGTGTTTTCATTTGACATTTACACCCTCCTAATATGTAAACAGCTATGATATTTCAGTATAAATCACCATTTTGCAAAGTTTTAAATGTATTTTGTGTTAGCATTTCTTCATTTGTCTGCCCTTACAGCACCTTGTCTGTCCTTACAGCACCTTAGTCGTTTTTTGATGCTCTTTAATTTCCCTGTAATTTGCATGAATAGTATTGAATTGCACATATTTCTCTCCGTATACTTTGCTGGTCACTCACCTTCACTCCGTTAATTTTAGGATAATAACTAGAATTCTGGAGGATAAAGGGGACTTTAAAAGACAAGGCAAGTCTTTACATGCACTGCTGTAAATATTTTCTCTACACAACTTACCAGATTCCTCATTTTTTCCTACTAAGCAACAGTCCAGCATGTTTGTACTCCGAAATATCAAGAAACGAGGCTTGCTTGTACCTTGGGGACAGTGGGCTTCATCTCCACTATTTACATTTTGAAAAAATTTTTCTTTTTGTTCCATCTTAACGATGACATACAATGACCTATGTTAGCAGTGCAGTGCACTGCAATGCACTACGTGTGCAGTGCAACAGCTTTAAACTCGTAGAATATTTTTACAAGTAGTGAGTTTCCATGTATATATATTTTTTCAAACACTTAAACAAACTGTAGATATACCAACAGCAGAGTAGCCTGCAGTGGGTTTTTCACTGCATAATCTCAGTTGTGCAGAAAAAAGGCGGGCTGTAATTTAGGATTAGGATGGAAAAGGGATAATAACATAGTTAGAAAGTCCTCTATGAAGTAGTGGCCTTTTTATCTGTTCTTCAAAATTTAATACCTAAATAGTCTCCTGTCCATGGATTTGACTAGGTTTAGATTTGTGAGACAAAGTAAGTCTGGGGCAAAATCTGGACTAGAGCCGGAAACAGACTGTCAAGGGAAATCAACGGATACAAAAACTCTCTACACTGAGGCTATTCAGTGGTGAAGGGCTGGGGTGCCTTGCCTGTGAGTCTACAACAGGTTCTATTCTTCTTGGTCTTTATATTCTCTTACATCTCTCACTTATATTATAAGTGTATATATGCACATGACTGCCACACATCTACTGCCAGAACTTCTGTCAAGATATGCACCAGTTAAGACACATTCAAATTACCACTGCCTAATAGTTGGGGGTTTTTTCCATACTTAAGACTAGATGCTTTCACTGAGGTTCAACTAAGAAGCACTTTTTTCCTTTGATGGTGGTAAATATAACAGGAATTTTAAGAGAATTAAGTGGTGATCTGTAGTACTAGCAGAGTAGGGTGAAATATTTTTCTTCTCTCTCTGAAACATCATAAATAAAGCTCATAAGAACTACAAGAGTTTGTTAAATTAATTCTCTGTGTAGTATAACTGGAATTGTAAAAGGCCACAAAACATTTAACCTTTGCACTGACCGGAACCATGACACTCTGCTACTGTAAAGAAATGCTATAATATATTGGTTTTTTGTTTTGTTTTGTTTGTTTGTTTTTAACAAGCTTAGACATGCTGCACTAAAATTGTCAAAATGAAAAGTTTACCTCTAAAGCAAGCAGAATTTATTAACTCTTTTTTCCTAATCCATACTCAAAGGTTAAAGGGCTTTTTAACACAATGGAAGAAAATTAAAAGCAAACATAAATCAATCATT
>NW_010551008.1:46775-66608 GCF_000687285.1 Phaethon lepturus | reverse complement strand
TTCCTGCTAAATGTTGCAATTTATAGGAGCTAATGGATTTATTCTTTTTATTACTGCATAAAAAGCTTCTTTTCAGATCACGAATACCATTCCTTAATTAAGGATTCACAAAAGTGCCATGTAAATGTACATAATTTATTCCCATCATGTTGAAGGTCTGGGAATTTTGCCAGTGAATGAAACATTGTATTCTATAGGAAAAATGAAATGAATACTTCTGTGTCTGATATGAGAGATTCATTCGTTAAACTGACATAGTCATAAATCTAAATTAGAGCAAACGGCACAGTCAGGGTAATACCCAATCGGTCTTTCAGCTTGGGATTTCAGCATCTTGAAATGGTGATTACTTAATAAGGCAAAGAATATGTGAACCTTTAAAGGCAGACATGAATGAGCTTTGTTGTCAACCTACTTTCCTCTTTGGAAAACAGAAGCTGGTGCTGCCACTAATCTCTGCTTTTTTATGTGTACCAGAAGGCAAGTTTGGGGCTTTGATGACTTAAGAGGGTTTTTGTCATGTTAGAGTTGCCAACAGCTGACTTAGTGCAGAGCTAGGGAATGAAGCAGACATACGGCCAGATGGAAGAGTAATCTCTGGAGGATTGACTTTACAGGAAAAAATAAAATTAAAAAAAAAAAAAAAAAGTTCCTCAATATCTTTGGCTTTTGGCAGTATGACCAGAGCATCATATGCCTGTGTCCTTCCAAAAAAATCCCATCAAGGTTTCACATATAAGTCAATACTGATAAGTCCATGTCACAGGCTGTATTCATTTCTGAAGAATGACAGTATGTCCCTATTCTTTATTTAATGGTGACAGTAAAAGCAGTCAGAGCATAATCTGGGCTGCTGGGTTCTCACGCTTAACCTTTCTTCTGTTTCACAAACGCTGTAACAAATTTGCTTTCTCTGGTATGCCCCAAGTGCCTAATGTAAAGTAGGATCAAACTGAAGAAACTGCATGGGAGACACTGATGCCACAGTCAGAGGTTCATTTTTTAAAATGATCTTAGCATTTGTAACCTCCCTAATGCTAAAGAAAATCTTACAGGGACTCTAGAAGCCAAGTAGGTAACAGTCAGTATGGAAATCTGGCTTAAATTTGGTGGGAAAATAAAACATGAGTGATCCGTTTCAATTCTTCCTCCCCACTCTAATCTTAAACAAACTGTCCTCCCCCTACTGATCTTCCCAGTTTGGGAGGATTTGCCTTTAAAGCTTTCACTGTCATCCCTCTGCGTTATGTCCATGGGTGTACACTAACAGCATGGTTGTTTTTGTAGGATACATTAATGCACATCTCATGTCCTTGAAACATTCAATGAACTCCACATAAAAAGACGCATTCTTGCTTATGCTTTCTGAGGAAAAAAACCCTCTTTTTTTTTAAAGCCAATAGAAATGGTATTCTCAAGATCTTTAAAATATATTTTAAAGAAAAGATACAAAAAATGTGGAGAGGGAAAGGCATTTTTGCCCCCCTCAGATTTTGAAAGTTCAAGGCAGACCTTTCAACTTTTTCTCTCTAATCAGCCAATTCTAATTTAAAGTTAATTCTAAAAAATACTCTCTCTTATAAATAGTCTTTCAGAGTTTTGAAATACATAAAAAAACATGACAATATGTTAAACCTTGAAAAAAAACCTGTAAGAATCAGTCACGACAGAGTAAATCAGGTATCTCTGCTCAGAAAACCTGAAGTGTAGGTTATTGCACCCAGAGGTTGTGTGTTTCTTGTAAAATGAAACGTACTTTTAAGAAGCTGACTCTTTTAGCAGAGTCTGAGCAGAGCAGTGCAGCAGCACCTCTTAGTTATGAACAGTCAGTGAGAACCTGACACCAAATAAAGCAAAGCTTTCCCAGGAACCTCAGTTCCTCTGTGATAACTCAGCAGCATGCATCTGAAACCAGCTGGGAGCCTAAAAGGAAGTTAATCACCTTGAACCTCTCCTAGTTTTACCGCAGAGTTTTTGTTGTGCTGTGGAGTCAATTCTCCTTAACAGTGAATGGCCAGTCAGGTTATTCTCAACAGAGTGGTAACTGCAGCAGGGGCTGCACCGAGAGTGCTGTGAATCAATAAAAATGTGCAGAACTGGTCAATTCTTGCTGTACAGGTGTTTGGCAAGGCTGCCAGCATGGGCTGAGAAAGACAGAGAAATCTTCTGGGTTTAGATTTCAAGGATATGTTTCTGTACCCTGGTGTAGATCACTGGTCTACGGAGAGAGGACAGTGGGCTAGGAACAGTCCTCCTTTCCCTAACTGGAAGAGAGGGGAAAAACCTGTCCCAGCACACCTCCTGTGTGCATGCGAAGAAACTGAGCAGGGGAGAGCGAGCTGAGAAGAGATTTCCCAAACATGGGAGGGATAAATTTTAATAATTAGGTCTTCCAACTGAACATAAGAAATTTAGCTTGCTACTATCTTGGCACATAGTACAGTCATTCATTTCAAAATCTCTGGTTCACACCTGATCCTTTTTAAGGCAAAGCAAAATTTATCATGTCCCACATTTTACTAGATTACCTGAATGATTCTTGCACATCATAGAGATACCAATGACATAGCTGACACTTTTTTCTTTGACTTGTTGTTTACGTTCTGGGGTTGATTAAACTCTCTGCATTTTTCATCATAAAAAGTAATAATGCCAACATCCAGTCACCATTTGAATATTTCAGTTCAAAACCCACTGGATAAGACACCAGGATCTCTTCCATCTAGCCTGGTGGTATTTAAAGTCTATTTCGACAGTTCCAAAATATTCCAACCAATTGAAATGCCACCTCTGTTAGACACTGCACAGTATTTAACGATAGTCATTTTCCAATGAATGTATATCTAAAAAGAATGATAGAAGAAAGAAGGGGGGGGTAGGAAGGAGGTGACAAAGAAGTAAAAAACCTCCAAAATCATACAGGTCTACTTGGTCTTTGTTATGTTTCGTCTTTTTTAATATCTGCTTCAAATCACTAATCAAACTTACTTCCCTACTAGTAAGCTGGAGGAGGAGTTTAGTTGTTGCACTGTATCTTGAACATCTTGCTGATAGATGCTGGATGAGAACTCAAAATGAACCATGTTCAGTTACTGTCTGCCTCACAGAGCACAAAGGAGCTGCTAACAGCGACAACGTAGCCTTACCTGAAGCCTGAGGTTGCTGTTGAAGGAGTGAAGACCCTGCCTGAGGTCAGCGTTGAAATCTCACCCACAAATAGGCACATAACTGATGCAGATCCAATGTGGAAGACACTTTCTACAAGGAATTGTGGTTTTAACAATCCACCAGATACAACTTGTTGTTTAAAAATCCATCCCAGTGTAGTGCAACACACAACATCGATTTGACAAAGTCAGGGATGTAGGAAGCTTCTAAAAATGCCATAAACTTCCTGCTAACTGAAAATGAAAGAAAAGTACAACATTGGCCATGGCTGTCACCAAAACAGCAGCAACTTGATGAGCATCTAATAAAATAGACAAATCTAGTAGTATAATAGTTCAGGAGAATGATTTTGTACTCTGTACTCCCTGGACCTAATACAAACTTTCTTCTTTCGGTCAAAGAGAGGAGAAAAAGCAGTCCCTACATGAGCACAAATGTTTTTTGACATCCAACTTTTCCTCAGTGGCTGGCAATTTTGGTCCCAATTGGACATATTTTTAAATAGTTTGATTTTTTTTTAACAGCCTGAACTTCTACCATTTACATATACATTATGAAAAAGACTGTTTAATCACCTAACCTAAAATTAGCAGTGGATTCTGAAAACTTGCAATTAAAAAAATTACAAAAGATTAAACATAAAAATTAAATTGCATCTGCTGACTTGATATAAAGACAAAATTGTCTATGAAACAAAAATATAAGTAATCACTTAGGCATCATTGGTTTCAATAGGAGTGAACCACACATTCAAATCGCTTTCATCTCTATTTCAGATTTAATTTCCAATTCAACAAATAAAACATGTAGAAAGTTTAAATAGAAAGTTACACCCATTATCAAGCAACTCTAACTATTTATATACCCTTTTCTGACTCCTGCAGATGAACTGAAGTCGGTGCAGTAGAATACATAGAAGTTATTATAATCTAAGAAGATTTATAAACGAGATATCCCAGAGTTGTAAAGATGCCATGATATCTGTGTGGTCTGTTTGTGCACAAAGCTTCTGGATGCTATGATATTAATATGCCTCAGTGACCCCTCTTGTAAAAATTCAGATATGTTGTACTGTCTGGTGAAAAGCCGGTAGAAAGATTGTTTATGTTTTCCGATTTAATTGCTTGTAAAACTGAATCAATATTAATCATACTAGCTGGCAAATAGGTAAGTGAAAGCAAGGAAGTCTACTGTAGAAACAGCAATATAGCATTAAATTCATACAGCTGCAATCTTGACAGCAGTCACCGCATATCTGAAAATCCGTTTTACTTTCTCTCATATGCATATGGTTACAGCTTCCTTTTCAAATAAATCTGATCAACATTTTGTGGTATTTGAACATTTTCCCATCTGGTGGATTGTTCATAAAACTCATTTCCCCTGATTTATTGAGACTAGAAACACACCAGCCTGAATGGTTTTAGATTTGTATTTGGAACTTCTGGGGTTTTGCAATCCCTCATATGTCCCATAATATGTTCCTAATTTTACAACAGATTAATTTATGTTTTAAAGCTAATAAGCCAGGTGTCATGGTGTTTGGCTATTCTTTGCTGTATTATGGTATTTTATTGTAAAGGGTTATTCTCACTGAGTCTCTGTGTATTTTATATCAAAAGATGAAATGGCTTTAATTTTTAGAAGCATTTTACTTCTTTATTATAATGCTTAACCTTCTAAAATGAGCCTGACTATCCCAAAAAGTATTAATTAGTCCACACGCAGCTCTTACTTGCATTGTACAAAATAGTACTTGCAACCAGTTACTCCAATGGTGCAAACTAAGTGATATTTTTTTAATTAAATTAAGGCATTAGTACTTCCTGCACTGATTTTTACTTCAGCAGTTTTGTTGTTTAATGATTCCTAAATGCTGGCACAGTGCAGCAATTAAGGCAACAAGGGAATATTTTAGTAAATGTCTTCACATCACACCTGTGGTAAGTCACGAACACCACTCTTTCTGATCACTAGAAAGCACAGTAATAAAACCTGTAGAAACCAGATATATTCAGTATTCATTTCAAACCCTAAATCTGTCCACTAGTTTATAGAAAACAGAAAAAAATGAAACCAATCGTCTTGTAATGGGCATATTTACACATTATGTGTTTCTGCTTCTGATACTAGAATCCAAACCATTCTGGTTAGCCTGCGACTAGTCAACTTGAACTGCCAGAATGTGTCATTGCTTTTGTCCTCAGTCATTTTCCTTCTAGGAATTTGGTATATTTCTGAATTTCTTCTTGTCTTGACATTACACAGGGCTGACAATACTGCCCATGTTGCCATCCTCCACATGGCAGCCGGTGATTAGAGCAGATTCAAACAGATATTGAGGTCCCTCACCGGATGGCCTACACTGGGTGCCACCTTCACATTATTAAAACATCAGTCATGGCAGAGCCCTCGTGGTGTGCAGGGAGCTGCTGAACTAAATGAAGCAAAATGAACCTCTCTGTCAAGCCAGTAGAAAACATGCTAACCTTATTTCAGGACTTTCCCTTTGCTTCTCAGATATTACTCCGTTCTTCAATACATTTTAAAATGTTTTCCTTATTATATTATGCAGTGTTTAAACCCATCCTCCCATTGTAATGTCAGTAATATTTGCTTTAAAAAAACACCACCATCAGACATTTTCAGCTACTGTGCATCAGTTCTGTTTAAAAGATTTTAACATTTTAATAGAAAGCTTTTTGGCGAATGATCTCTTACTGCTTCCTCTCTCTTCAGATCTATGAATATTGCTGGATCTCCATATTTTCACCCAATATGGATTCTGTTTTTCTCACACAGCAGGCCCCAGTAGGTTGGATGTAGAGAGCAGAAGCTTCCTAAGATGAGAAAGGCTTTTGAATGCAAGTCTTGCCCTCAGTGGAAATCTACTGTGAGTGTTTAGCAGCTGTTGATAAAAAGCATGACTGACACCACCCCATATTTTTAAATTAAATCAATAATGGCAGCTATGATGTCCTCTGTTAATCTGAATGTTGCTGGGCTGTATAAAATGGTGTGAACATGCAACGGATTGAGCTTCATAGAAAATGCAGCTGGGAGAGAGGCATAACAAGTGGATCACACACAAGCTGCTGTGCCAGACACTCTGTTTCTCAGATCAAGCAACCTTGACATTTACTCCATAAGAATTATAAATACCTAGGGTATTAAAAAATTTGAAGGATTGTTGTGTATGGATGCTCTGAAGGCTAAGTTGTGAGGCAGATTCTGAGCTAGCATTCTGTGTCACTTGGACACATGCATGTAATACTTTAGACATCAGTAGCCTGTTTATCTGTCCTGAAATCTGATTTTTAGGGGATTTGAGCTTCGAGGCAATGTTACTTTGAAAATTCTACTCTATGGCATCATTAATTTTATTTAATGGCACCATACAATTTAAGCACCATTTTACTTTTCCAAACTTTAAAATGGTGGTGATTGTAGGGAGTGTTTAGCTGGAGAACAGCTGAAGGACAGCTACATTTAGATCTTAAATCTTGCTTATGAGGCAAGATAAAGCTTTAAAGAAGAGGAATAAATCCAAAAAAAAGGGCAATAAAAGGTAATTTAATTAGAGACCTGGCAACAAAAGTATGGTTTTTATAGCATCATCCATTGATAAGTACTCTTTCACCTTTCTCTGCCTGGGAGGTTGCCAGTTTTACATCCAAGAATTTCTTGGCATCACTGAGCAAAGTCGTCACACATTTAATATAGACTGAGGCTGAACGTAGTTTAGCAGGATTAAGTATTAGCACATTAAAACCGCTTGCAGTATATTTCTTCCTTTCACAAGCCAAATTAATGCAGGTAGTCATTAAAGAAACAAGTATATTAAAACAGAATCAAAACAATACATCAAGCCTCATTGCAAATCTTGGGGAATATGCCTTTCCAATAATATATGACTTGACCTTCAGAGCCAAATATCCATTAGACGTTTCTAGCTGCCATTCATGCCAAATTAGTAAAGTATACAAAGTGATTTATGCCTGTGAAGAGACATGGTCTGGACCATCACCAAAAACATATGCCTATCTTATGAAGTACCTAATCCACTTTCCCTTGATAATGATTCTTTGCACTTACATTGCACTTCATATTTTCAAAGAGATCTACAAAGTCCTGTGCAGTGCTTCCCCTCTAAATAGAGGAAAAAGTTAATTTTTCTCTTGGGAGATTCCGTACATACAAATTGGACAGGACAGGCAGCTAGGTTCTAGTAGTGGAAGCTAGTTGTTTCTTAAGATATTTTTAAGATGTTCTTATAATATATGACCTGGGGAGTTTATGCGGGTATTATGAACTATGAAAACTATTCAGAGTAATTGGTGATAGGGAGATGGCTGGTGGGGAACCAATTCATCCTCTTCACCACCGTTTGCTTCTATGGGTTGTTTAGAAGGAAAAAAGTATTGATCTCTCACCTTCTTATTTTGGGGAGGGGCAGCCTCAAATCCCCAAGTAAATGGCAATATCCAATTAAATTTTTAAGACAGACTCAAGACAGGAGAAAAAATACTTTCCTTTCTTATAATTGCAACCATTATTTGATTTTGGTTTCCTGGAGAGACTAACTCAACAGATAAACATTATTAGCAATTTATTATTATTATTAGCTGTAATTTCAGGGGCTTAACTACTTACTAGAACTTCGTTACAGAGAAAATGTTGTGTACCTCCCATTTTCCTGAAAACAGCCAAAAAAAAGAGATTATATCAAATAAGGTGATATGATTGATTAATCCACTCTTAGCTCAGATTCCGTCTCTGAAAATGTACTACAAATCTCTGCCTGGCTCCAAACCTTAGATTCCAATGGATTTCTATGATTAAAGCTTGGATTTTTCTCCTGTCGCAACCCCTGGGCTTCTAGGCCCAGATCTGAGGTAGGACAGCCTGTCAAGTATTAGGCCTTGATACTTGGTTTCCTGCCTTGAGTCTCAAATTAGGTATTCGTTATCTCCTATCTTTCACAAGGGAATTTATCTGAATTTGTGGATACAGTGAATTTGTTTGGCACACAGGGGTTTTCTGACAGCTAAAAAAGTAATATCCAGTTCTTCTAAAGGAATGTTGGTTTCACACGTTATTTAGAGATGTAGCATACATTGTGTTTAATAGCTCTGCAGGATAAAACCAAATACTTAGAGCACACAGCCGTGTCTCTACTTGGCCCCATGATCCAGAAACCCTTTTGTTTTAATCAGCACTGCTAGTGATCCTGGGCTCTTCCCCTTTCCAGCCCTCCTTGTGACCACACATTCTAACACCCCTCTCTACTATGCCCTTTTGTTGGGCATTTTTCCACATTTCACTCATCTGAAAAATGTCATTAGCAAATCAGTGGTGTTTAGCATGGTCACTAAACTACAAGAAGGGCCCCTCACTACAAGGACATTGAGGTGCTCGAGCATGTCCAGAGAAGGGCAACGAAGCTGGTGAGGGGTCTGGAGCACAAGTCTTATGAGAAGCAGCTGAGGAAACTAGGGTTGTTTAGCCAGGAGAAGAGGAGGCTGAGGGGAGACCTTATCGCTCTCTACAACTAGCTGAAAGGCGGTTGTGGTGAAGTGGGTGTTGGTCTCTTCTCCCAAGTAACTAGTGATAGGATGAGAGGAAATGGCCTCAAGTTGCGCCAGGGGAAGTTTAGACCATATATTAGGAAAAATTTCTTTACAACAAGAGTGGTCAGGCATTGGAACAGGCTGCCCAGGGAGGTGGTGGAGTCACCATCACTGGAAGTATTCAAAAAACTTGTAGACATGGCACTTCAGGATATGGCTTAGTACTCATGGTGGTGTTGGCTTGATGGTTGGACCTGGTGATCTTAAAGGTCTTTTCCAACCTTAATCAATATTACATGTCACTGTTATTCTTCAATTTAAAGACATTTCAAAGCTTCCAATTTCTGGAAAAGTCAGAGCTATATAAACACTATTTTAATACAACACAAGAGATATCTGTCTTTCTGGTGTAGGGCTCAACCCCCAGGAATATCTCAGTCCTAATAGTGAAGTAACTATAAAATGTTCAAAACTGTGCAGTTTTAAGAAGTAGAACCAAACTGACATTCTTCTCTTGCCCCCACCCCCAAAAGATGCATAAATGCAGATTTGGTCATTAGCTTCTTGTGTACATTACTGAGGAAATACTAATTCTTGGTTTAAGAACACAGGAACCATGGAGCAGTTGTACTGGATGCAACCAGGACACTCTCATCCGGTATTTTCTCTCCCGGTGTGGCTGTGCATGGGTGCCTGGGGAAGAAGACAAGAACATGATGAGCTTATGCAATACTTCCTCCTAGCTGGCTCCAACCTTGTCTTGGGGACTTCCTGTGCCATCTTTGTTATTCTGCAGCTCTTACTGGATATCTTTTCTGTCAGGTCCTCCAGTCTCCCTTTCGATCAACAAAAACCTGTAGTGTCTACAGTATATTTGACTAGGAGTTTTCCAGTACTACTTGTGAAAGTCATCAGCAGGGAATGAGATGAAGGTATCTAATAACTTTGTGAGCAATGCCACCACCATGCAGAATATGTCTGCACCACAGTTAGATTTTTCTAGGTATCCCTTAAGCTTGTTTTCATGTAGCTACGTGGTTTACTAAGAGGTGAAACAAATCTGTTAAGAAATTCGTCCATTAGGTTCTGAGTGTCGCAAATGGGTATTTACACACAATACTGGATTTGAGACTGTTGTGACTTCACTATTGTTAATGTACAAATAAACTGGATTAAAGTCAGTCATGCCTCCTGACTGCTTGCATGATAACAACATTCCCAAAAGGAAAACAAAGACTCCACTGGGTGGGAATGGGATCTGGGAAGTAATACAGGGTAGTAGCTGTTCAGAATTATGCAAAGCAAAGACTCATTTGTCAATTCCAGCTTTACAGAATATTATCAAAATATGATTCAAAATTCAGCTTTTATGGCACATGAGTAAACAACTAGTGTTCTTAAAAAAATCAATCAATCAATAAGCAAAGCTAATTCTCCTGGGAGAGCAGCAAAATCATGAACAATTCCAAATAATTTTGCTCCCCACCTGTGTGACGCTAACATTTTTCTCTGTCTTTAATGTCCAGTTCATATGTATAAAGCACTGTGACTTACCCACAAATATTGGAGTTCAGCCTTAGGACTTTTTTTGTTTGGGATAGTCAGCATTTAATTATATTTTTCTTAAAGGATACACAAACATTGTTTACACTTTTTATCATTGCTAGCTTTGACTTTTATGTTCTATATGACTGATTAATTCTTTTTCAAATTATTTATGTACAGTCTGTTTTTGTACTAGCTTTCTGAAATGACACCTACATATTTTTGCATCTACATATTAAATTCTCACTGAAAATAGTTGATGTTGTCACACATTTAGCATAGTATAAAAAAGAGTATATTTTGCTAAACCATAAGCTGTTGTTGTGTAATCTTTTAATTATACAGCAAAAGTATAAAGCACTAGTAAAAGACAGATAACTCATTTTCAAAGAATCAAAGAAGTTTTACTGTTCAGTAAAAAAAAAAATCTTCAGATAAATATCAGTATATTATATTGGTAAAATATTTAAAATATAAGGAGCAAAACAATTCCCAATGTTTGGAATAAGACAGCAGCACATCAAGCCACATTCCAGTTCCTGATAATCACTACAGTATAGATTTGCTTGAGATGGTTCAGAACACATGAGCATTTCAATGACACAGGAAAAGTAGTATTGCTCTATTTATTTGATGAAGGTGTCAGTCTTGATCAATAATGACTGTAAGGCTTAGGTAAATACTTGTGAATGAAAATGTCCTTCTGGACGATTATCTCTGTAGAACAAGTACTTCATGTCTCCATAACACAAGAGCAAAAATGCATATCTGTGGAAAGTACAGGGTGAGAGTAGAAGACATTATCATTAATTACTTTTGAACAGCAGTGGAAGTGCTTCAAGGTTGTTTGCTGCCTTCAGACTTGTTAGTTTCTTCATGCAGAGTGTCACAAGGGAGAGATTTTTGAAGCAATACCAGCACTCAGAAAAAATAAATATATCAACATGATGTATGACTCTATGCTTTGCAGATGTTAATGCCCTGGTTTTGACAGTAAGGAAAAAAAAAAGATATGAAAACATCTAAAGAAGGCAAAACTGGCCAGTTCATAGTGCAAAAGCAGTAATATTGGTGTTAAAGCAAAACTATTAGATAACTTGGGCCGATGGAGTGCTTTGCCTGAAAAAAAAAATAATGTATGTTGCAAATCTCAAAATTTCTACACAAAGTCAAACCTTCTGAAGCTTCTGCACACAGTGCAAGGGTTGTGTCAGATGCGATACTTTCAAAAGCTTCAATACAATAAAAGTGCCTTCCATAAAGTGTCAGATGCAGTGTTACCCTCTGAGGTTATCATCTCAGGTTATGCTCATCAGAAGGAAGCCTGCACTAATAATGTCATGGTTCTGAACTCTGCTTTCATTCTACAGTGTGTGTCTACTTGATGAAGAAGCCATCAGTTAAGCCTCAGGGTAAGCTATAGACTGCTACCTTCTGGCACCTACTCTGCCCAGAAACCGCATTTCTGAGGAAACTTTGCTTTAATAAAAAGTAAAGCAGAGGTGTTTCAGGAACAAAGCATGGACTCCAAGACCTGAGCTTTTGAACTCTGGCCAAACACCTTGGGCATATAATTTTACAGCTGCCGCTCCTTACATGAAGTGAGGATGACTGCATTCTTGAGTCATTTCACTGTGTTTTCCCTTCTGCACTCTCTGTGTGAAAATTATATTCCACTTAATTGAGAAATAAATAAATAAATAAATAAACGTTTGGTGATTAAAATAATGTGATTTTTTTTCACTTTGTTTTACAATAAAAATATTTAGCCTCTTTACTCCTTACTACTTTACTTTTACTCTTTACTTTTGTTAGCCATTTTAAACAAAACATGAACATGTGCATATGCCAACAAGGACATGTGCTGCATTGAAGAGACCTCATTCATGTTTTTTAAAACACTATGAAATGGCAGGACAAAGATCAGTCCTCTGTGTTTAACTGGGTCAAGGACTTTACTGTTAAAAAGAAAATAAAATGCAAAGAGTATAATAAACACATAAAAAATGACAAATTACTATGATACTTGCTTGAAATGGAAAATGACAGACTACTGACATTCTTACTGAAGGAAAAGGTTAAGGGGGCATTACATGCATTGTGTAAGCAGGCAGAATGGTGGAAAACCTCTGTCCCTTCATTAGATTAATATAAAATTAAAGGTGTGTGGAGTAAGAAGAAACAAATAAAGTGCTATTCTCACACACTACCTCAGGCTTTTTTCTTTTTTTCTTTATTTTTTATACTACCAGAGATTCAGCTTTTATAGAGTCTGAAATACAGACTTCCTAGAAGAAGGAAGGGGGGAAAACATTAACAGTTACGGCATTTTGTCTTTCCAAGTAACCATTACACATGGTGGAGCCCTATTTTCCTGGAGATGGCTGAACACCTGCCTGCCCACGGGGAGCGGTGAATGGATTCCTTGTGTTGCTCTGCTTGCGTGCGCGGCTTTTGCTTTACCTGTTAAACTGCCTTTATCTCAACCCACGAGTTTTCTGACTTTTACTTTTCCAATTCTCTCCCCCGTTCCACTGTGGGGGAGAGCGAGCGAGCAGCTGCGTGGGGCTTAGTTACTGGCTGGGGTTAAACCACAACAGAAGTATTGTACAAACTTTAGACCTCTGGCTTAGAACCATCCCAGAGGTGATTTCCAAAATAAGCCACTTTACTGTTGAAACTGCGATTAAAAGATAAAACTGCAAGTAATGCCTGTAGAAGTTGGGCTTTGATAATTTCCTACAGATAGAATCTGTGCTCACCAACTGATACTTCGAATTTTGTAGCTTTTCTATCAGATTATACTTTCATGTTCTTTAAAATACTGGAGTACTCTCCACCCATGTAAGACTTCCTCTGTCAGAGCGCATGCTTGCTATAGTTGTTTTTAATCTTTTACTTGACAAAGGGTATATAATTCTTGGTAATGTGAAATGGACTACATTATGTCACCAGAACTTAAGAAATTACTAGGCAGTATTTAGCATAGCCCTTCTTTTATACTAACTCCTCATCTTTGTCTACCTGATTTTGTTTATTTCTGCATTTAGCAACATCAACTACAGGGGGAAATAGGATTCTGACAGATTGAATAACACTGTAAGAAGCCAGTGTGTTATCAGCAGAGCTTGAACAGGGTGGCAAGGGAAGAGGGGAAGACATCTACAAAGTATTTGCACATGAAATAAACCTTGCTACAACAACATGTGCCTCCCACAATGAAACACGTAGTACGGTGCCAAAAGATCACAGATGCACGCTGCAGGTACAGGTAAAGCCTGACACTCAAGAGCATGAGGGCATTTCTGAATGCTTGACTTCCATGCTGTTACCACCTTGTAATGTATTTCCACATTTTGATGTACAGTCCTACTCCTCTTCAGAAGCTGTGAAAAGTTTGTACATGGAATCAGTTGGCAGAAAACAGAAAACTGGTGGGACACCAGAGACTGCATCCCAGTCGCACTGCAAACCTCCTAAGAGAGCTTGTACAGCAGTGAAGGTCCACATTCAACCCCTCTTAATTTTGGGTTGCTAACTGAGGGGTTCTGTAGCTGAGGTCTACTGCTAGCGTCAGCGAAGCAAAACAGGGGCTCCCAGAGCACAGCTCAAACCATCAGCTAAAGACAGAGGTTACAGCAGTTGAACTCTTAACGTAGCTGCCGTGGCGAAGATGTACCTATGCCTTATAACTCAGGCACCACACTGGTAAGCTTTTGGGCATCTGGGCACCACATCATACTCAAGAGTTTTCATCAAAATGCAGAAGTTCTGTCAGAGTGTCACAAAGGAATTAGTGGCTTCAGAGTGTGGATTCACAGCATCCCAAATGCTGAAAAAAGAGGTGGGTAAAGCAGGGGACAGGAAACACCTCAGACAGGGTTGTGGTCTGAAAGAAATGAGTCCTATCCCTTCTTTAACTCAAGGATGCTTACCAGGGTTGCAGAAGAGTGCCTCCTTCTACTAGGACTGGAAAGATGCTGAATCCTCCAGAAAATGAGACAGCTAGGTCTTCCCTTATAAAAGTGAGGAAGACCCTTTTTTTTTCAATGTATATCTGAAAGAGAATAAAGGAAGAGTAGCTGCCCTGCTGTATTTAATAGTTCAGTGATTACAATACTCCACCAAGAGGTGCTAGAAATCACAGTCTGCATTTCCTGGCATTGGGATTTAAATCCCCATTTCCTGCTTTTCAAGAAAGTTCATGAATCAACAGTATAGACTGCGCTGTTTGGGAAAAGGTTGGTGAGATATAGTTTAACTTTTGTTATTGAAGCTGTTCCACATTCTGTGGAATAATTAGATGTTTGGAGGGAAAGAGGGAGACAAAGCTAGAACAAGAAACAATATGACTCTTTAGACTAATGGACATACAACCCTCCTGAGACAGTAAACTGCAGATCATGGTCTCTGATCTTACATAAACAGTTATTGGAGCATGTCACATTTCAGCCAGCATAATCTCCAAGACAGCAGGACATTTTATTAGGGAGGAGAGAAAGAAAATGTTTAATTTGTCAAAGTGGAACATCTGGTCACTTTTGCTTGTATTTTCTGATCCTGGATTAATAACATCACACATTTAATGTGCATGCATTTAAACTGTAATCTAATTTGATGTTCAAAGTATTCTGGTGCCACTTAGCCAAGATGCCAAAATACTGTTTTTGTTTGCAGTCAGAAGCTGCTACATTTACCGACACTGTGTTGTACCAAGATTTCCTTCACCAAGGTCCCATCATCCTACAGTAAGCAGCAGGGGGGTACTAATCTTCTGCACTAGCACTTCAATTTTCTCATTACAAAAATTGGCTTCATCTTCCTGGCTTAGGCAAACCCTGATCAGAGTCACTCAGACCTTGGGGGCCACAGATTGGGAGCAGCAACAGCAGAAGAAGCGCCAACTGCAACAGCAGATATTTTAGCAACAGCTGTCTGGTTTTCATGCTCCTCCTGGATATCAGTTGGAATGCTCCAACTTAACCAGCTTGAGGTGTTTGTCCCCATTATGTATTACAGAGCCAAGTAAGAGAAGGATGCTCTTTAGAATGAAGCAACAAGCACTGTCATAACAGCTCAGCAGATTGTTAGCATCTTCATATATTCTCAAAAGCACTGAAAGAGTAATCAGAGTAATGATAAAGGAGTAACGATATAGGTACACAGTTATAAACCCAAATCATCTTAAAATCACGCTTTGCATTTGTACTGAGGCTTGTACACAGTGCATTTCACTATTTTTAAGTTTCATAGCATGTCTGAGAGGACAGCAAATTTCATTAGCCCGATAGTGACAATGAGAAACCTGAAACAGAGAAGCCCATCTTTCACGCAGTGTCAATGAGCAAGTGAATGGCACAATGGGAAACAGCAGCCAAGTCTCTTAACGTTCAGCTTCATGCTCTAACCACTGGTCTATTCAAGGGACTGAATGGGTCATTTATTCCTGAAGTGTAGTTTCCACTTCAGTGTTCACATGCAGCTGCTGTGTAGAGAGAATTCCTATTAAATTCCTCCGTTTGTGCATGTCTAGGAAGGTATAGGACTCCCCTCACCCCGAACTATGAGTACTTATGCATAACAGTGACACTCCAGGTAACCAGCCAATAGGTTAGATAATTATTTGATTTCCCTTGGCATCACACAGAGAGCAGCTGTGTGGTGCTTAGTTGCCGGCTGGGGTTAAACCACAACGACAGTCCTTTTTGGTGCCAAATGTGGAGCTCGAAGGGTTCGAGATAACAACGGATTTGATTGGGTGCTAGGTCAAATTTATTCTTTGTTATTGCTGTTCAGCTATTAATCAGCAGCATCCTGTGCTTGCCATGGGTTTGCTTTCCTTACGTGTATTAGAGTCCAGTGCTCGTCAGCGGCTGCTCTTTGCTTTCGCTGCTGCCGTGCTGCTGCGCTGCCGATGGCCTGGCTCTGCTGGGCCGGGGAAGGTTTTGGTAACAGCAGTGGCCCCGGGCCTGGGCTGGCAGATGGTCGGGGCATCGCTGCTGTTCCTGTGCTGCTGTCCTGGGCAGGCTGGAACTCTCGTGTGAGCTTCAGTCGAAGGGACTGTGACCTTTGGATGAGTCTACATGAGAGCAGGACACTCCAAAGCATCTGTGGCTGTGGAGAAGCCCATGCCAGAGCAGATACACCTTGAAGCATCTGTGGCCATGGTTGTGTCTGTGCCACAGCAGGTACAACTCTGAAGGGATTGTGGCACAAGGATAAGTCCACACTAGAGAAGATACATCTCGAAGCATCCATGGCTGTGCATGAGGTCATGCTGGAGCCCCTCAAAGTGTGTGGCCACGAATAAGCCCTTGACAGTGCAGGTATTCCCCTGGAGGGACAGCAGCCATGGGTAAGGCCTTGTTGGAGCAGGTTTACTTCTGAAGGGACTGTGGCTGTGGGGAAGGCCATGCTGGAGCAGGTATATCTCGGAATGCATTGTGGCCCATGCATAAGGCCACAGTGGAACAGGTATACCTCAAAGCAACTGGCTGTGGATAAATTTATGCTGCAGCAGGTACAAGCCTGGCGGGACTATGGGTCATAGATAAGGTGCCTCCTTGCACCATTTGGAGCAGGTACACCCCTAAGGGACTGCAGTCTGTGGACAAGTCCAAGCTAGAGCAGGGGCAATGTTAAACCCGATGGTCTGGTCCAAATGGGACCAGGGCTGGAGATTGTAATGGAAATACCTTTAAACTGTTGTAACCCTGGATTTGAGTTGCATGTTATAGGAATTACTGTAGTAGGAACCACCTGAACCAGTAAAGGACAAGCCTTACAAGAAGCAGTGCAAATGCAGCAGTGACCTGACCTGAGCCAGCTTTGGTGTCCAGTAACTCCACGCAACACACCACTTCGCCTGTCCTGAGTGACCACCATAAGAGATGGAGCCCAAAGTCACGAACTAAATGAACTCAATGGACATTTCATGGACATTTCCCAAGGATGGTCTGTAGACTAAGCGAATGACATCGGTGTATTTTATCAAAGGATGGGAAGGGTAGTGGTGTGTAATGAAAATGTATTGAATAGTGTGAGACATCAGCATGAGGTAAACGGTATGGAATAAGGGGTGGAGAAGGTGCTGATTTTGGCTGTGATAGAGTTTATTTTCTTCATAGCAGCTAGTATGGGGCTGTGTTTTGGTTTTGTGCTGGAAACAGTGCTGACAACACAGGGATGTTTTTGTTATTGCTGAGCAATGCTTATACAAAGTTTAGGCCTTTTCTGCTTCTCACCCCACCCCACCAGCGCAGAGTCTGGGGGTGCCCAAGCAGTTGGGAGAGTACACAGCTGGGACAGCTGACCCCAGCTCACCAAAGGGATATTCCATACCATACACATCATGATCAGCATATAAAGCTGGGGGAAGAAGGTGGAAGGTGGGAAATATTCAGAGTTATGGTGCTTGTCCTCCCAAGTAACCGTTACACGTGCTGGAGCCCTGCTTCCCTGGAGATGGCTGAACACCTGCCTGCCCATGGGGAGTGGTGAATGGATTCCTTGTTTTGCTCTGCTTGTGTGCGCGGCTTTTGCTTTCCCTATTAAACTGTCTTTGCCTCAAACCATGAATTTCCTCACTTTTACTCTTCCAATTCCCTCCCCTGTCCCATGGTGGAAAGTGAGCGAGTGGCTGTGTGGTGCTTAGTTGCTGGCTGGGGTTAAACCAGGACAGTCTGCAAAATAGGATTGTATTTATCATGAATAATTAGTATTTCCTTTTTGGAATAAAAACAAAAAACTGAAAGTACATGAAAATAGCAATATATATATATATAAAACCCTTACTAATAAAGTAAGGAATCACAATAACATTAATAGTTCTCCTGTAATGGCTGTTGGTTTTAGCTATGCTTTGTTGCTTTTTAGGCTTTGGTCTTGTTCAGTAAGAGAAGTGGAAATTCTTACAGGTTTCACATGGCATCAACCCCAAATTTATTAATTTTTGCAAGGCTTAATCTTGAAGTTTGCCCACTAACTTATGTCAAGTGGAACATAAGTATTTATAATAACCCATTTCACCTCTTCAGAAAACTGTTGCTTCTTTCCCTGAACAAAATTTTTTCTTTTTCAAAGCTCTACAAATAACTTCCTTTATGTTCTGCAGGAACACAACATAACAGCAGAGGTCTAAAAGTCAGAATAATGTAACTAATCAAATTTCCTACAGTTTTCAGAGAGGTAAAAAGTAATTACCTGACTTGGAATTTGTCCAAGATCTAATATTAACACTTTTCTTTCACAAAAGCAGACGGAGTAGTGTTTCAGAATTTTACTTTTATGCCCCCTTTCAAGCATGTGACCCCAATAAATTATAAGAATGAACTTAATGTCATGGATTTTTGAAGTTCATCTGTGCAACAGAAATTCTCTCAGATGGTCATCCGAAGATCTCTTCGTCCCTCTCTGGGTTCATTTTCCTGGGAATATTCTCTTGAAATCATATCTTAAAGACAAGGAGTCACATATAGGACTAAGTGTTGAATGTGCCAAATTAGATTCCTTTGTGCTACTAGTAAGGTACTTGTCATAACATCACTACTTTCATCATCAACTTAGAAGTGTTCTAGCTAGAGTTCTTGGCTGGAATTGCTCCTGACAATTTAAAAAAAAAAAAAATCATTACAAATAAAAATGTTGAAGCTACAAGAAGCTATCGCAAAAAATGTTTAGCATTATGAGTTGATGGAAGAGGGAACTGAGGTACTTGTTCTCCTTTATACTCTCTCAGGCAACTAATGTTTGATGTGACCGTCATGCAATGCTGACAGACATGGGTTTAAAAAAAAAAAAAATGCAAGTTTAGTTTCCCACAACCACTAATCACACACACAGAAAAGATGAGCAATCCCTTGAAGACAGCAACCAAATGATGTCGATCTAGAGGACACTAGAAGAGAGTTCCATGAGAAGCATGAACAGTGTATTTAACCAGTTGTTCAAATCCAAAAAAAACCCTGAATATACTTTTTTCAAAAGTATATTTAAATCCTGTTTCTATTAACAAAAAATTATTTATAGGAATTCTGCTGTCCTGATAGTATTTTCAGAACACAAACCAAAGCCGTTGGAGCAAATAATTACAGATCTGCATAAAGACACATAGCATACTTTCTGATTTACTGTCTTGAATTTTTCATTTTACTCTTCCCTGTTTAAGGGATATAGCCAAAGAAAGACACAGTGCTATATTGTCTTAGTGACCAATCCCAGATGTCAGAAATCTGAAATAATTCTGAAATCACAATATCATTAATAAATAGCTCACAAACACCACCTTTGCTGAAAATAGTCATATTAAAAGCTTCTCAAAGTACACTGAGTAACAATTACGGTTTTTTAAAAAGTCTGTCTGATGGTAATTCTTTAGGTAAAAAGATGGCCCAGTGCTGCTTTTACATAATTTTTAATTATAGGATTTCTTCACATACCAAAATGCTAGGATACAGCTTTCTGGATTCACTCAGGAACACTGACATAAAATTATTTTATTTTCTATATCACTAGTGGGATTTTCTTATGCTTCCTTGAGTTCATCTGAGAC